>NW_013665949.1:656028-672937 GCF_000517525.1 Limulus polyphemus | reverse complement strand
AACAGTATGTTGTGTGACACTACATCACAATAAGACTGATTTTTTATTTATTTTTTTACAATTCTTTACTGGTTTTATACACCTTATGTGCCGCACGTCACTGCCAATTAAGTCCTTTGCTCAGTATCAGAGATCACCAGAAAGATTTGTAAAATTCATTCTCGGTCTTATTATGATGTAAGGTCACATAAACTACGAATATGAGCTTATGTTTATAGTTAAAAGCATTTTTATACAGATAAATGAAAAATACAATAACTGTTTGAAGCCATCAGCCAGTATTAAAGTATATTTTAGTTTTTCTATTTAATCGATATAGATCCTTTGTATTTAAGGTCTAAGAGTCGTAGGCTTTGTGTAATACACGAATGACCAGAGAATTTTCTAGTATAAGAAGACTGTGTTCATCTGTAAAATATTTTGCTATGTTATATTTCTTTTCGTATTTTGAGATGTTGTAGATCTCGCACATAGTCATTGAATATGTCTGTCTGTTTCTCCATCAGAGATTGCTCCACATACTGCACACAGTCTCGTAGACAGCATTCTTGATGTTAAACTAATCATCCAATTCGCAGTCTGGAAAAAAAAAAACTTTCATTTCCGTTGACATCATTAATTTTTCTTCCAGAATTTTCCAGGTCTCTGTATTGTCTTGACTGACAGTCCGGAATGATGATAAACTATTCTTAGATGGTTTGTAAGAAATTCAGTATTACATGGGATGTTCCAAGTAAATTATCTTTTTTTTTTTGTTTTTTCTACTATATCTCATTATATCTTTTTCTGTTTGTTTAAATGATAGCTTCGGCTTCAGATAGTGTGATCAGGTTTCTTAATGTTAATGGACAAACAACTTTAATCGTGATCAGATAAATGTCGTTTAGCTGAAACGTTGACAACTTACTTCTTTTGAAAATGTACGTTCACTTATCTGGCAAAATTTGACGAAATCGGGGAATAGACAAGCATAGAATAGACATGTTTAGCCTTTCGGTCTTGGAACGTTATAATGTGACAGTCAGTTGTTCTTTTCGTTGGAAAAGAGTAACCCAAGAGTTGGTGGTGGGTGGTGTTGACTATCTGTTTTACCTATAATCTATCACTCTTAAATTAGGGACAACTAACGCAGACAGCCCTCGAGTAGCTTTACCTGAAATAAAAAACAAACAAACTTCTATTAGAAAGCTAGAGGACGAAACGTTGAGCAAAAAATCAAATACAAATTATTTTTCTGGAAGTAATAATCTTGTTTTTTTTAATTAATACAAAATATACTCCAGTTTGTTAGGGAACAAAGAAACGACTAAACTCGCTGGAGCTGCATTTGTTTCTTGTTATTGTTACATAAACAAAGTCAATGTTTGTTATTCAGTGTTACATAAAGGAACAAAGCCATTGTTTGTTATTCAGTGTTACATAAAGTAACAAAGCTAGTGTTTGTTATTCAGTGTTACATAAAGGAACAAAGCCAATGTTTGTTATTCAGTGTTACATAAAGGAACAAAGCCAATGTTTATTATTCAGTGTTACGTAAAGTAACACAGCCGATTTGTTTTTGTTTAGTTTAGCACAAAGTAAGAAAGTCAATTGAGAAAATCAACATGATATCCCAACTTTAAGCATTATCAGGAATATTCACTACTAGCCTTTTTTATTTTGATAAGTTGTCGAATAACCTCCAGACATATGACATTGATTTATTTCCCTTACGCTTGCTTCCACTATCACAGTTCTTGTCTCATAAATTCTCTTACTTTATATTTTATTTTTACTTCTAGAATAGCGCCTACGCAGCACTTATTAGTTCTACGTTCGTGTGTAAACTACCAATTGGACAATACGCTGAGCTTAACTTTCTACTTAAGTATTTTTTGTATCACACACACACACACATATATATATATATATTCCACTTCAGACAGCAGATTACTACTTATTCAAATTTATTCGTCAAGTGCAGATCAAAGATTTGGACGCGAAATGCTTTTTTTTAAGCTTTCAAAACACCACAGACGAGAGTAATCTTTGTGTTCACTGTACTTTGTGATGTTTAATATTCAATGCAAATATACTCTTAATTTCCTCAAAATATTCTCATCTCTTGTTTTCTTTAAATCATGAAAATGGCGTGCTCGGGATCTCACATAATGTTTTTATGCAGTTTTTAAAAACAGAATAAGAACAAATTCGTCTTCTATGTTCACTGGATGAAAAATATTCATGTCTCAGAAACAAATTTAATTTCAAATCTTTCGTTTTCATACTTTGTTATTGAGATTCATAATGGCTTTCGTTATATGTTTTTTTTCAGTTTCTACCGTTAAGTTATGCTACTTATCATTTTTAAATAGATAATAATTGTTCCGACTGACATATGTTTCTTAAGGACAAATGCATGTTCTCCAATCGTTCTATAATTCAGTTACAAAGATACCTTCATTTGCCTCTTCTGTGATTTAGTTGTTGTTTTTATGAGGTCCTGATGTCTAATAAATCAATTTAAATGAGCTAAAACTAATATAATAAATCTTCCACCAGGGGTTATGACGTACAAAAATGAAAACAAATCCAAATGTTTTGTATGATGATGAATATAACTTTTTGTTTTATATATCTCTTGTTTCACAGATTTCTTTTTTTTTTCACAATATGCTCCACAGTGGCACAGCGGTATGTCTACGGACTTACAACGCTAGAAACCGGGTTTTGATACCCGTGGTGGGCAGAGCACAGATAGCCCATTGTGTAGCTTTGTGCTTAACTTCAAACAACAACAACAATCTTCATAATATTTTTAAAGATTGAAAGTATTCAGTAAATTGTTGTGTTTCTTGGATTTGTTACAGTTTCCGCATGTTTTCCAAATATCGTGGTTTCAGTTTGATTAAGCAATTTATTATTTTGATACTAACTGATTTCCCTTCGCATCTCTATTCATTAATTTCTTGGAATTGAAAGATAACTTATCTTTTGGAATTCCAACAATTTTAGAAAGATAAGACGTTTCGTGTAAAGAAACTTGGGGTATTTAACATTAAAAAATCCAACATTTAATTTTCAAAGCACCCAAAGCCATCGGTTTATATTTTTTGACTAAATAGAAGAGTAATCCAGAAAACATGACGCGCTTACGTAATGAACAGGAAAGAAAAAGAGGAGTTAAGATCGACAGTTACAGAATTTCATAGATTCGCACTGTTTTGTTTTTTTTTGTCTCAAACTGCTGTTCAAGACAAATTGCAATGTTACATTTAGGCGGAAACTAATGCGTTGTACTGGAAGTATTATCCTATAGCCATGACAGGCGTTTTTGCTCTAATGATAATCACGTAATAATGGACAAGGTAAATGATTTTGTAAAGAGTGTGTGGACACTTGCTTACTTTCAGAAGAGCGTCTCTGATAATTCTTATTTAGACTTCTTCGATTAGATACTTAGATTATGTATCACATCAACAGACAATGTTCTTGTTTGAAGTAACCCAGGATACTTCATTTGCTAACCTTAAGTTCGTAAGTCGTTCAAATAAAAATTACCGACAGCGTCATAAGAAAACAATAAGAATTACTTTAATAATAGTTTTTTCTTCTTCTAAATTTTGCATTTTAAGCTAAGAAGACCTGAGCTGATGAAAGGTTAGAAAGTTTAGGTTACAACATGAGTAGTTAGGGTGGTTGTTGACAGTCACGCCGCCAGAGGGCGACAAACGTGTATCAACTTCAGACAATGGGGAGGGGTAGAGGCGATGACGTCATAGACATCAGAGATGATGAAGTCATAGTTCCACGAAATTTCACCAGAGGGCGCGTTGCTAGGACAGGCAAAAGTACCATAGTTCGTAGGTCGGCTGGAAATGTCACATCTAAAGTTGAATACTTTAATAAATGATGTAACGTTAATGACCGATATAGTGTTTTAATCGATACTTTGATAAATTTCGAGCCGCCACGATGTGCTCGGGTACTAGCAAAAGGTCTCGTCCAGCATCAACAAGAGACTTATGTGTTTGGACGTTCTCGTAACTTAAGAAAGTCGTCCTCCATTTAGCATAGATTGAACATAGATTTTTTGTAGGTCTGTATGAGGGAATTCTGATTAGCTCAGTGTTTGTCTGCAATTTAACCTGGACGGTCTCTGCATGAGACCTCGAGGCTGTCGTGAAAGACTGGATCCCTAAATTCTTTTTTTTTTTTTCACTGACAGAAATAACACTGTAGTAACAATATGTTCAACATTGTACACCATCAGAATATTGTTGTTTTTTTATTGATGATTGGAAAACTACTTTAAAAGTGGATATCATTATCTCATCTCTGACAAACACCTTTTACTCTTTAGTATGAAAACATAGGTAACTGTGACTTAAGAAAATCGTGTGATAATGTGTTATGACTTTAATATATTTCTGTTTCTACAATGAACATTACTAAATTTTCGTAAATCTTATAGCAACTTCATTGATGTTTAAGATGCAAAAAACAAAACTCTATTATTTCTAAATAATTACACTTTCAAGAAGTTAGACTATGTATAAATCTTGGTAAGTTATATTTGTAAACAATGGTAGTTTTGAATATAAATATGTGAGTTCTAGATCGAAAACAGAAAGTAGTAACTTTGAAGCAAAAAATAATTTCCTAATGTACCATCAAATATTGAGAATTTTATGAATGTACATTTAACTTTCTGTATTGTTATGTAAAGTGCAACAATACATAATTTTGTTTTACTAACCAATACCTTCTGTGACATACAAAGCCCGTTCTTCATTGTCATAGGGAAAGAACAATGAACCTAACAACTTATTTTGATTGTAAAGTATATTCTTTAATGATTGACAGTAAACATGTTGGATTTGTAAAATGTGAAAGAAAAGATATGTATTTTCTTGTCTTTTATCGTAAGAAACTTGAAAGATACAGAAATAGAAGTTCTGGTTTGTCTGTCTCAAGTAGTTAGTGGTCATGTGACTAATAAATAAAGGTGAAATAATTAGTCATAATGTTTTATCCTCTGGCATCACTTCGTAAACAGTTTCTTTGATCTGGATTATATATATATTTGTATAAAAATACTAGACAAACATACCCAAAGACATGGTTACAACTGCATACTTTGTGGTAAATATTTTCAAAATATACAATCATATGATCATCATGTCCGTACAAATTATTGTGGTGAATGTCCTATTTGTTTTGTTTATAGAGGTTTGTTTTATTTACTTAATCATATAATCGAACATTAAAATGTTCTCCAATTACTACTTCACTGGACCATTATGAAGTTTAAAGGTCCTTTTCAGGATTATCACATCCTGAGAAAGAGAAAGTTATGATTGTACATATCATTAGAACCTGATGTTCATGAAATGTAATTTATCATAAAAGACTAAGCTAGACATATATATAGGTCAATATTTTATAAACTAAATTATTTTATAAATAATATATTAGTGTATCTTGAAGTTTTGTTAACAAATGGTTCAGTATGTGTCATACTTAAGGCTGAGATTTTACTTACATATACTAAAGTAGCAAGTACATTAGGCTATGATTAAAGTGTTTTTTATATAAGTAAATCACAGAACACTGATTTGTATAAGTTGTGTTACTATAACAGTTTCAAAATCTATATAAGAAAACATCTGCTTTGTAATAGTCGATAAACTAGTTTTTCTGAGACTACTAACTAAAATCTTACATGATTAATTTGCAGTGACATGTCTTTAATACGATGTCTCATCTTAATTCAGTTTGGTTTCACCTATTGTTACACAAGTGTTTGTTTGTTTGTTTTGAATTTTTGCGCAAAGCTACACGAGGGCTATCTGCGCTAGTCGTCCCTAATTTAGCAGTGTAAGACTAGAGGGAAGGCAGCTAGTTATCACCACCCACCGCCAACTCTTAGGCTACTCTTTTACCAACAAATAGTAGGATTGACCGTCACATTATACGCTCCCACGGCTGAAATGTTTCAGTATGAGTGACGACAGTTTATTTAGAAACGTAAATAATCAGTTTTTGTAATGTAATTGAAATAGAAGGTATACAATAATTGTATACTAACTGAAACGTCCTGTCGAATATTGTGAATACACAATTAATGTTTTGTATCACTAAGTCAGTGTTTACTGACTATTAAATTCAGTGACATACAAGAACTCTGGTTAAAGTATGGCGAACATTCAATTTATGTAGAAAATATTTGATTGTGTAGAGTTTGAACCATTTATTTTCAGCATTAAGTATAATGTAAATACATAGATAGTGACAATATATTATAACTGACATTATAATAACATTTTCTGCCATATTGATCACCTTCTTCATTTAGTAAAACCATAAGTCGGAGAGAGTGTTATGCATTCAAATGAAAGCATTATCCGTTGTAGCGAACATAAAAGGTGAAACGTTTTCTAAACTTGACATACTGCCCTGTATATTTTCTAAAACTAATGTTTATCGAGCTGGTCAGTGACCTATGTGAGGAATAGGCTGAAAAAGACCAAGCAAACATATAGACTATACGCAGTTAGTAAGAACAAAGTTTTAGACAAAGAGGTAACAATACTATTAGTTATTTACATATTTACTTTAAGTATATAGCATATAGGGCTATGACGAAATGTGAGTTTTATATAAGATCACTAAATTGTATAAATCATGTTACCGAAAATCTTTGAAATAATTACTTGGTATATAATTAAAGGTCCTTCTACGATTGTGTTCATTTGGAAACGAATAATTTTAAATGAAAGATACGAAAATAGAATGTAGAAACAAAACGTTACTTGTTTTAGCCTTAGGCGACACAAATGTTCAAAGCTTTCCTTTCTAATCTTGCCATCTGCTAGTACGCATAAGTAATATATTGAACTAGCACACATCATTTGTATGTGTGATGACCTTTGTATTTCTTAAAACAACGACCTTGACGTCAGACAGTCTCAAAGTTTTATTTATAGAAAATCAAGTGAATGGTAAGTGTTGCTACCATAAATAATAGTAAAGTTAAACAATAAGTCGTATATTTATTATATTTAGTTGTAGCTAAATAAGTGTACTTTTCAGGATGATAAAAGTATGTAAAATAAATTATTTGGTATAATAACTGGCTGATTCAAACAATGGATAATAAAACTCATATAGTTATAATAGTTCTCTCGTTGACTTGTGAAAGCGAAACAGCATGTATCCTATATGTCATTGTTCATATAAAGTAACACTCTCCTTAGTAATGATAACATCTGTGGACATATAAACACTGTAAAAAGTACATAAGTAAAATGACATTTTGTCAAGAACATGGTTACGTTGATAGAGACAAACAAAACAAAGTGCATGATTTTTAAATAAGCGTCCTTTTCAGGAAATGATTGTAAAAATATTATATTTAAATATAGAAACTAAAATTATAATCAGTATGTTAAATGTGTACTAAGTCATACAAACACAATCAACTGTCTTGTTCAATATTTATACAAAATATTATGGGGTGATAAAACTTTTCATTAGATGTGATACTAGCATTATCCATCTCTAGGAACAGTAAAAAGTGTATTTAAATAAAGAACTAATGAATTAGTGAAGTGTTATATACATAAAGTGATTTTAATACTTTTGGAACATAATTAAATCTAGCCATTGATAACATGTTGAGTCATTTATCTTTTTATGTATATCACATTGCAAAATCTTATATTATGAAAAATAATAAAGTGTTAAAAAGAGATTGTGTCTAAAACTGATTTATTGTTATATTAAACCGATAATAGATATACATGTAATTAATGTAGGCGTTCATCACATGTTAGACAATGAGTTCATCATCCTCTGCCTATACAAACGCTATCCTTAGTAACATTGTCTGCCTTCATAAAACACATGTAATACAAATTAATACATAAATGAAAACAAAACTATAAATTGACACCTGTACACAGTCTTATGTGACTGTCAGCATTTGTAAGTTGTATTTAATGATTTACTTATAAAGCAAAACTTAAACACATTGTTATAAAATTATATTAAATTATTAATTTCAAAACTTTGTTACTATAACGTTATGTTGAGCTACATCATACCAATGCGCCCTCTGGTGCTACTTCATGACACACGTTTTGGATAACTTCCGCCTGTCATGACGGTCTAATAACACACTCTCTGGACAACTTCTTTTGTCATGTCCGCCTGTCGTGGCATCATCGTCCTCTGGTAACACTTTGTGGAACTTTGACGTCATGCCTAGGAATGCTTTCTCTGTCCTAGCAACGCGTTCTCCAATATATGCTGCATTACAACAAACTGAAACTTGTTCAGTATTCAGAATATACTTCGGTTCCTAGCCATAGAAGTTACCAGCAATCAATTTATTTAAGTCGGAGTTTATTAATTATATTTTTGATGTTCTATCTGTGTTTGGTGATGCTAAATTTTAACAAAAAGCTCTACGAATTACCGTCTTACTTTTCTTGGGACTTCGCATTAAAATCTATACAGTTCTAAAATTATTTCAAATTTACTCAAATATGTTGTATTTTTTGCTTCCTGTAGCATCATTGGTTCTAAGTTTATTTTGAAGATCTATTAATATAACAAAATAACTCAAATACTTACAGCAATTCCTATTATTTTCGTCTAATGTTTAAAAATTTCCAACTGATAATTCATATATTACTCGCAAACATGTTTGAACATTACATTATTTTCATGTTTAAATCTGATTAATCGTCTAATTAAAGTAAGTATGCTTTTTCTAACTTTTTTGGCATCAAAGTGTATGATTATTCGAAGAGTTGTTCCTAGGGTAAGAAGCTAATTGAACAAAAAGAAATAGAAGTTTGATGCAGAAAAAAGCAAAAATGGAATTTTTAGAACTAATGATTCAAGTAAAGTAACGTTCTCGAACTTGTAAATGAATCTTAAGGAGTATAACATACAAATGAATCTTAAGGAGTATAACATACAAATGAATCGATTTATTCGCATTTTTGAATTTCACTTATATCTATCTCGTTTTCATTACTTTTATTTTTGTAATACTACCAGCTTAAGGTTTCAACTTTACAAGTAATGATATGATCCATCTTTTTATGCTGCTCGTTAAAGTGAGCTCTCTTCACCATTAAACCTAAACTATATTTGATTCTATGGTCAACTTACCATCAAATTGTTCCAAATCTTGCGATGACACTTAATTAAAATGATCGTTTCAAAGTATTGTCCTAAAAGATTGTTACTTGATTTATAGATAATGAGATTTTAAGTTTATAAAATTTAAAAATAAGAACAGTTTCTCGGTTAACTCCGTCATGTGAGCCCAAGCTGAGTTTAATCCAGCCTTGGTAATATTGCCGGTCCCATGTCCCGATGAAAGAAGAGGGTTACTGTCAGAACCAACCACCCCAGAGTAAAAATTCTTTGTTAATACAAAACATGAATCTCGAATTAATTTGAGATGAGCATGTGGCTAACATGCCCTTAACGAAAATAATTATAATTGGAAGGGGAGCTAGAATGTCATGTTGGTAAAGGACAAGCTGGTATTCAGAGTGTGAATGGAGGTCAAGGGTATGGAAACCATATAAAGAAGGAGAGAGGTTTTATGAATTGGCAGATCTTTAGAATTATATATTGCTATTGCTGGATATCGAATTACATATAAGAGTGGTCAGCATGCAAGTCAAATCGACTTTGTGGCTGTCATATAAGCATAGATATACATTATTAACTGTAAAGTGGTACCTGGGAGGAAATAGTGAATCAACATAGGTTTTGGGGTAATGGATATCAAGACACAGGGAGAGAATAGAATCAAGAAGCGGAAAGTAGGAACTGCAATCAAGATATGGCAACTGAAAGGAGAAAGTATTAATAAATTCAAATAAGTAACCGTCGGAGATAAAACACAAATGCAAATGTGGTGGAAGGAAGAGATGGATCAGGAATGAGAAGCTATTAAGTTCCACCATTGAAAGCAACTGTTAAGTTTGTGGAGTATCAAAAGGAAGTAAATGAAACGAAATGAAGATACATGCTACTGCAATGAAAAAATACAGGAAGGATAAAAATAAAGGAGAAAAGAAGAATATTGAAATAGACGCAAAGAACTGAGAACAATGTTCTCATGTATAGAGAAGTTGAACAGAATGCCAATAAAGCAGTGACCATAACAAAGAATGAATTATTGGAGGAATGGTGCAGTAAGCTGGAAACGCATGAAGGAGAAAATATTATATATATATATATATATATATATATGATAGCTAATTCTAGAGAATGAACACGAAGAGGTCTTGGAGAAGTGAATGTGATAGAGAGCAGGGATGAGTCAAGAGCTGCTGAAGATAAGGACATAAAGGAAAGGTGGAATCAATATTATGAAGAACTATTGAATGTAGAAAATGACATAGATGATATGGAGGATATGAATAGAGATTAAGGACCAGTGGAAGAAATAAGCAGATCAGAAGTTAAAAACACTATCATGACAATGAAACAAGGTAAGGAGAGTGGCTCATCAGGGTTGACAGTTGAGATGATTAGGTGCGGATATGGTGTGAAAGTTCTAGGATATAGAAAACAAATTCAGATGACTAGAGAAAGAGCACACTGGTGTCAATACATAATCACAAGAGTGATCAATTGGAATGTAGTAATTATTGAGGAATTAAGCTAATTGACTATATACTTCACATTTTCGAATAGTATGAAGGTGTAAAGACGCAGGTAAGAAGAAAACAAGTAGATACTGATGAATTCGAAGTAAAGGTAGGATTGCATCAAGTGTAAGCTCTTAGCCATTCCTATATGAGTAATGGATGAACCTTCGGAACATGTCAAGAGATGAGAGGTCTGGGAATTTTTTATTTGTTTGCTGACGATCCAGCATTTACGGCTAGAAGCGCGGAGGAACTACAGATGAGATATAGGTTGTGTAAGGAACAATTGGAGAGAGGTAAACTTAGATAAATACAGGGAATACGGAGGCGAGAGTAAGTAGTAAAAGAGGAGGGCAATTGGTCAGAATAAATGATAGACTGGATAGGGAATTAACCCAAAGAAATAAATTTAAATACCTCAGGTTACATATAAACGAGACTGGGGATTGTGACCTGGAAGTAAGAGAGAGTGTAAGAAGTGATGACAGAAGTAAACGTGTGTTTCAGGAGTTGTTTATGACAAGAAAATGTCAAAGAAATTGAAAATTAATATTTATAAACAGAGGTTAGGCCAGTTCTGTTACATAAAGTGGATACATTGGAATTGAGGAAAAAATGAAGATAGTTTACTATAAAGGACGGAAATGAGAATATTACGTAGGATGATGGGAATATCCTTAAGGGATAGGATTACGAGTAATGATATTAGAAAGTGGACTGTGGTATGTAAAATAACAGAAAAAAAACACGTGAAGCTAAACTGAGGTGGCATGGGCACGTAGAAAGAAGAGAGGAAAGTGATGCAATGAGAAGAATATTTCGAATGCCAGTCGGAGGTAGACGGAGTAGAGGGCGTGAAAAACTGAGATGGAAAGATAGTATAGATCAAGACATGAGAAAGAGGGTGTAACGCCGGAGTATGTGGAAGATAGAAATTATTGAGGAAGGACTACCTGAGTAGCTGACCAAAAAATTAGAAGAGATTAAGTTCTAATGATGAAGAAGAACAGTTTCTTGGTTACTGCTGTTACTAATTTGTCCTCAGATGTAATATTATGTTATCTTTTTTTTCTAATTTAGTATATCGTTTAGATAGTCTACTGATTAGTTTATTCAATATTTCCTTCGTAATACTTCTATAAGTAGTTTCAGCTGGATCTTTAGTGCGAATTAAAAATATATCAGAATATGACATTGATGTCTATGCATATACTCAATAAGAATATTATAAGAATAAAAAATAGGTATTCGTGTTAATTTGTAAAGCTCTTTCCTTTACATTGGTCACATATTCTTTGTTTTCATGTAAGGTTTTACTCTAAAATAACTCAAAAGGTGTATGTGGCCAAGGATTGAGTAGTATAATCCTTTATTGGGGGGGGGGGGGGGTGATGTGGAGCTCAAGAAAAGTTATTTCTTTTTGTGAGTCTCAGAAAATCCTAAAATTATCCATAATTGATTATATAGTATAAACTGCATGTAATATATTGTACACAAACGGAAACTATTCAAAACTAAAGTCAGCCTAATAAAAGGAAAATGCCAATAAACATCAAAATGCCTGGCGAGTTTTAATCAACCTCTCTTACCTGATTTTGTCACCCATTATTTTTTGTTCTTAATTAATAATTTGGCTATCGAATTTGGTCTATTGTTATTAAACTAATTATGCAATGCCCAAAAATGTCGTTAACAGCGATGGTATCTAATTAATGAAACAACGCATTCTAATCATTATAAGTAATATAGTTTGAATATTATATTTAATTAGCTACGCTCGTTAGTAGGTATATATGTTGCTTCTGATCTTCGTAGGTAGCTTGATTTGATCAGAAGTAAATACCGATTGCTATAAAGCATTTTTGTAAACCAATGTGTATTTTGGAAAGCACTGTCAGTGCTATATAATTTACTAACCTATGTTATTCAGAAGTATCCTACCAAATAAAGTAGAACCCACAATTCAGTTTTATCTTAAACTACGATTGAGACGTAAAGTTCCTTACATATATATATATCTATATAAATGTTGATTTTAAATGTAATATTTTAACAAAGACATGTCTTTGTTCTATTGAATATATCAGTGTTTCAACCTTATTGGAAAATATTTCATAGTTTTAATAAAATGTTATTCTATAAATTAAATCTCCTCAAAAGTTTCATTTCTTATATTTTGATTTTTTATAATTTTTATTGAGTTTTTTATTTATGTAGATAATCATTTCCATTTTTTTGTGATTATTGTTTAATTTCAACTTAGCTTGATTTTTATATGGTTAATTGGAATAAATTGTAACTTTACCACTAAATCGTTACAGTTTGTCATAAAAATATACTACAGACTTTATCATATTCTATAACGTTTGTTTTTCAGTTATTGGGAAATACAATTCACCAGAAAATGTCAACATAAGCTTCCGAGGAAGTTCAATATTTGTAGATTATTACAGTCTTGTCTGCAATATCACTCATTACCCAAGCATCACTATGTGGCACTATTACTTATACAAATTTGATTATTAATATAACTTCAGAAATTTTGATATTGATCCCACGAAATCAATAGACCTGACTTGGGTCTTTAATTAAGTTTAAGGAAAATTTATTTTAGCTGCATCTAAAATAATTTTTTCATCTCTTTCTTCAATCGTAGAAATATCATTTTTATAGATCATAGAATTGAGCTAATATTTTGTTTAATATTAAAGCAGAATTCATAATATTTTTAATGCTGTTATTTCCATATTAGCTAAACAACGCGTGATGTTAAGATAGGCCTAAAATGCTCAGAAAGTTCTAAGTTGGCATCAAGATTTTCTTATACATTCAAAGCTAGATTATAAATACGAGATAGTTGTGAAGTGTGAAGAGTTATTTCAAGAAGATAGTAGAGTGAATCAATCAGTGTGTTAGCTAACGCAGGTACTTTGTACAAATTGACTTTTGTACATTAATTCTAGTATAGTTAAAAGATTTCTAACATCATTTGCAATATAAGCTTAAAATATTTTATGACAGTTTACAAGAGTTCAAGCTTGTAGAAACGTTAAAGGAGGAAATAAATTCCTTTTTTTTGTATTTTAAGTGCACTTGACTTTGAATTATTTTTACTAGTAAAGTCAAAACAACAGTTCAATGAAAGAACAATGATACAACACGGGTACAAGAAGTGGGATATCATTCTGGTGAAAATGAAATAGAACTTTGACTTGATTTCAGCTGTTGAAAATGGCTACCATGAGGTCAAAGAGAGAAAGAGCGAAGCGTTACTCGATAAAAGAAGGAAAAAAAGAGAAAGAAATTAAAAAGTATCTTGAAGAAAGAGATCGAAGATTAAAGGACACGTGAGAGGAAATTACAAAAGACCAAAAAAATTACAGAAAATAGCAAATATCGATCGAGAAGAAAGGTACAGAAAATTAAAAAAACGTTTCAGGAATTTAAGAGAGGAGTTAAAAAAGAGATATATTATTTGAAAAAAAATATTAAAATATAATATAAGTCTGGTTGAAGACAAAATTGATAAAACTATTGGTGAAATAGAGAAATATTACAAGAATAAG
Source organism: Limulus polyphemus (assembly GCF_000517525.1). Taxonomy (NCBI): domain Eukaryota; kingdom Metazoa; phylum Arthropoda; class Merostomata; order Xiphosura; family Limulidae; genus Limulus; species Limulus polyphemus. The sequence continues at coordinate 658,707 of NW_013665949.1, read as the reverse complement.
ATTGGAGTATGGAAAAGCTGTAATGATAAAAAATTGAAGAAGTAGGAAAGAACATTAATGACAGAATAATACATTTGGAAAATTAATTATTAAATGCAAATAATAAGTCATTCACATTTCTTTTTTGCATTTACTTATGAATTTTAATCGAAAATATCATCTACTACCAGACATAGAATAGAAAAACTTAATTGGTTTACACTTACTATCATTACTGCTGTGCCACCTGTTACGGAAAGACCTTCCTCGATTACTTCAACCATGATATTACCATGTCCAGTTCCAGAAATAAGCTAAAAGAAAAATCAACTGACTATGATGGGAATTTACCATCAGAATCATACCAGACTCAGTCCAAATCATTTCCAGAGCGAACAAGTGGAATAATAAACATTAAGTCATTCATATTGCTGCCCACATATAAAGACCAATTCTGACAACATTAAGTAACTTTCTAGTTGAGAGTCGTAAAAATTATCAGTCATTAGTAGCTATCTCATCCAACAGGTTTGGTGAGTTACACCAGAAGGTCCAGAGCAAAGTTATGAAACAAGATGTGGAGGGAAAAAGTGACTTAACCGATTTTGTGGAAGGTTTGTAAAGGCTTGCCTAATTATCTTATCTACACAAACTTAAAAGGGGTTTTATGGGACATTAATTTTTCAACTGATGCATCAGTAATATCTAACAATGGGTGAAAACCAGATCAAATACTAAGAGCATGTGCCCAGTCGTTATGCATGTTTTCATCACTTTGGTGAAATTTTCATCAAACACATTGTTTACATGGTTGAATTTTACCACTCGTAATTTTCATTTTATCGTTTTTGAATTATACGTTTAAATAGTTTTCAGGGATTTGTACAATATGACTGCTTGTGAAGATATTTTTATGGATGTTTTTCTCCACTTATGCAATTAAAAGTTTGTATCAATTAATTGTAGGTGAAATTTATCTGAAATATTTAAGGTTTGTTCTGTTTGTGAAAGATGTTAGTTACATTCAATGCAACACATTTTTCTCACTTTATCTAAAACGTAAAACAGATAGAACGTTTTTTTTTTGTATGGCGGTAGCTTAATGAACCAAATTTCAATCCGTGGGCTATGAACAATGTTTCATTATGCTGTTGATGGTAACTTAATGAAACAAAGTTCAAAGCATGGGATGTGGAAGGGTTGCTTAATGAAATTGCCGAAGTAAACTTCAAACCAAGGGCTTTATTTCATCACATTGTGTTTTACTATCTTGAACTTTGTTATCAATTTGTTTTTCAGCATAATAGTGAATCTTTAGAATGATAATTAGTTAATTTGTTACTATTGTATAGCGTCAATACCGAAAATAACCCTGTGTATTATTTTTTCTCAAAACATTGTGGCCTATAGTTTGGCTGTATCGCCCTTAAGCCATATAAAGAGAGAAGTATATGCTGCCATCTGTCGCTTGGTACAACAAATTGTTTGGGAATAAGTGTTTTTTTAATAATAACAGTTTTATAACAACAAAAACACGTATAAAAGTGTTAGAACTCATATTATTGTCGGAAATTATTATATTTACAAGTTTGTTCGTTTGTATTTCTGATTTTCAAATTGATAAAAAAATATTTTTAATAAAAGTCGTTTTCATCCGTGCAGCGAAAAACAAATTTGAAATAAGATTAAATTTGTTTTTTCCCTGCACGGGTAATAACGACTTTTATTAAGAACTAACGAAAATAACCGGCTTCGCTCTGGTTACTAGGTTGATATAATCAAGACGACTATGTGAGTGTGTGTATTCTGAAACTATTTTAGCACAGAATAACAGTTACAAATATTTTAAACATTTTTATTTCCCAGAAATAATAAAAATACTTCTTTTCTATGTGGTCACGCTACGCTTTATTTCTCTTGTGACATAATGTGAGATAACCTAGCCAATAGCAAGGTGCATAAAATTTAACACGAAAGGAAAATATTGGTACAATTTTAAACTTAAATAATAAAACAAACCTCTATAATCAACGGAGACTCTAAATTAGAAAACAAAAAATATTTTTTCAACATTTTGTAGTTTATACTGTTACGTCTCCGTTCGTTAGTTAATTTACCGTAAATTTCGTTCCGACGAAACTTTAGCGACACAAGTCCTTTCTTAAATAAAACTGGTTTATTTTTTCTGAATAAAACTTTGCAATACACTTAATTTCCACAGTCGCGCTATAACAAACGCTAAAATTCACAACGAACGTGTCACCTGTTCAACTCAACAATACTCTGTCCGCAGTTCAATTACACATTCCCTTACTTGCCGTCAGTTCTTACCGGTTTATATATATACAAGACTACCTCATATCTGGTAGGCTCTCGAAATTTCAGGAAGGGACGTGAACGTTCGAGAAGATGACGTGTTACTAGCGTCACGTGACCTCCGCTGTTGTAACAATACATTTCATTTTATACTTTCAGCACATAGACTAAAAACAATATTAGGTTATATTTTTATTGTTAAGCAATAGAAGACATAAAAGCCATTGTTGGAACGCATTGTTACCAAAACAAACTTTTCTATATATTAGAAGTTGTTAAAAAGGGACCACTTCTTATATATGTGGTTCTTCGCTAGCTTGCTTCATTAAAAAGATGCGCACGTGCATGCATACCCACATGTGGATAAGAAAAATAATACCCAAG
>NW_013665949.1:653885-655713 GCF_000517525.1 Limulus polyphemus | reverse complement strand
AACTAATTAAATATAATATTCAAACTATATTACTTATAATGATTAGAATGCGTCGTTTCATCAATTAGATACCATCGCTGTTAACGATATTTTGGGGCATTGCATAATTAGTTTAATAACAATAAACCAAATTCGATAGTCAAATTATTAATTAACAACAGCAAAAATAGTGGGTGACAAAATCAGATAAAAGAAGTGTGACCACCATAGCTCCAAGAGGAAAGAACTTAGAAACTTGAAATTTTGTACTCATACTAAGAGAGCCGTGGGGGTATGCACTTGTATATTATTACTTATCTTATTCACGTGTGTACGCGCATCTTTTTAATAAAACTCGCTAGCGAAAAACCCCAAAGAAAAGAAACAACATCTAATATATAGAAAAACCAGTGAGTTTTGGTAACAATGTATTTTATGTTACGTTGCTTAAAAACAAAAGTATAAACTATTATACAAGATTTCAGGGCAACCCCTTTCCGACCCCTTTGCACCCTGTCACTAAAATCATAATGGGCAAACATTAATTGAAAGGTAAAAATTTTAATAGTTTCAGGTAAAATATGATAAAAATGTGCAATCATAAAAGTCATTGATAATAAACAGTTCTTAATTTACTGCACATTCTTTACAACTTTTTTTGTTTCTGGGAAACATAAATGTTTGTAATATTTTTATTGTTTTTCTATACTAAAATAGGTTCAGAATACACACGCTGACATAGTCATCTGCCACCAGTGGCACAGTGGTATGTCTGCGGAATAACAATGCTAGAATCCGGGTTTCGATATCCGTGGTGGATAGAGCACAGATAGCCCATTGTGTAGCTTTGTGCTTAATTACAAACAAACAAACATAGTTATCTAGAATATATCAACCTAATAACCCGAGCAAAGCCGAGTATTTTCGCTTGTCTATAATAATAAAAGGGTGTGTATGTGTGTTTGTGAATGCCATAGCTCAAATAAGTTGAGTAGTTTGGATAGCTGAGAGTGATTGATTACTAGCTGGAGTACCCGTCCTCTGGACGGAAGTTATGTCAATTCTTGATTAAATGTTTGTTTATTTGAAATTAAGCACAAAGCTAAACAATGGGTTATCTGTGCTTTGCCCACCACGGGCACTGAAATCCGGTTTCTTGCGCTGTAAGTCCGCAGATATATCGCTGTGCCACTGGGGGTCATTATGATTAAAGTTGCTTTCTTTACATGTAACTGTAAAAAACGCAAAAACGTCCATAAAAACTGCAAAACACAAAATGTCAAACCGCAAGTTTGCATGTATCTCCGCATGGACCCAACAAACCTTCATGCTAAATTTGGTGAAGTAGTAGTTAAAAAAGCAAAAACATCCATAAAAACCACAAAACCCAAAACTGAAAATTTGTATGTATCTCCCCATATATCCAATAAACCTCCATTCCAAATTTGGTGAAGGTCCATGTAGAGATGGCGATGAAGTGGTAAAAAAACGCAAAACTGAAAATTTGTATCTACCCCCACATAGATCTGATGAATCTTCATACCAATTTTGGTGAAGATCCATCCACACCTTACGAAGTAGTTACATGGACATACCATAGGCAACAGACAGTAGTATTATATTTATATAGTTACAATTAAACGGCCCGGTATGGCCACGTGGTTAGGGCGCTCGTCTCGCAATCTGTGGGTCGCGGGTTCGAATCCCCGTCACACCAAACATGCTCTCCCTTTCAGCCGGGGTGCGTTATAACGTGACGGTTAATCCCACTATTCGTTGATAAAAGAGTAGCCCAAGAGTTGGCGGTGAGTGGTGATAACTAGCTGCCTTACACTGATAAATTAGGGAC
>NW_013665949.1:646697-652940 GCF_000517525.1 Limulus polyphemus | reverse complement strand
CCCACAAAATGTAAAATATATTTAATGTTTATTGTTCTTGTTGACGCACATATATCTAACAATTAAATGTAGTTTGATTGGATGGTAATAATTGTACTGTGCTAGTTAGTAGTAACTGATTTCACCAGTTTCAGAACTACCTACTTATTACGTGGTTACTTTCAGGGTTGACATACACTTTTCTCAAAATTTCCCTACCGGTCAAATAATCAAATCCATTATTTTCAGCAGTTTCCTCCCTGAATACGTGTATGAAGAATTGTTCAAAATTGAGAATAAAAAAACCATATTATCATTTTTTACAGACTATAATTAAGTGCATTTTAGATGGATATAAGATATAAGAGAATACGTAAAATTATCAAAATTGTTTCATATAATTACAATATTTTAAGCACACAATAACCAAAAAACAGAAACTAAGAGGAAAGGAAGTATTTTTAATACAAAAACGATAAAAAAGTTTTCACAAGAACATTTCCAAAAATTTCACAACCTAACATACTACAAAAATACTATAACAAATTATTATTTTTTAAGCACAAACTAGATAGTATGTAGAAAGTGTACCAAATTCCGTGCAATTATATTAAGTATTTCAAGTGTGAGAACAAAACAAGCATGGGCGACACAATGTCACCCATGGATCCTGACATGATTAAAACTAAAGCTTGTGTAGTTATCTACTGCGTTACTCACTGTTATAACTTACATGATTAAATATCTCCAAAATCTAATTACAGGAAATTTCCCCATTTTCATCTGAACCCCCCTCCCCCCTAAATTTAAAAAAAAATTCTCCCACACGTTCCCCCATGACGTCTTTTTCACATTGGTATTATTTCCCTACACAAATGGGGGACTTTTCACCAGTCTGACAACCCTAATTTCTTGTAACTTATATCTGACAAAATTTATTGATTTCTAATTTTAAAACAGGGTAGAAAAGTTGTAAGCTAACTTGTGAAGAGTTGCGTGTACATTTTTCTATTGTTTGGGGCCATGACCAGTAAAGATTAATTTCAACGCTAGCATTTTAAAGTTTTAAGGGAAATAGCAGGTGAAATTATAGCAAAACTGGCAGATCATTTCATACAAACTGTGAAAGTTAACATTAAACTAAAATATAGTCGTTGCTTCAACTCTCATGTATTCAGTCCAGATTCATGTTATAAAGTTTGGTTTGTTTTGAATTTCGAGCAAAGTTACACGAGATTTATTTGCATTAGCCGTCCCTAATTTATCACATTATAATACCCCTACGGTTGAAAGGGCGAACTTGTTCGATGACAAAGATTCGAACCCGCGATGCTCAGATTGTGAATCGAGCGCCTTGACCACCAGGCCCTCTTGTTAAAAAATAGATGATAACCTTCTTAACGCACAAACCTTTACCCCTTTAAGAACAACGCTAAAAGGCGGATGTCAACATTATTCAATATATTTACATTTTTATTTTACTGTCCCTATCTTCGCATAGTCTTAGAACTGAAAGAGGAGAATATTTGTTTCATTGAAAAATAAAACTCTCTAGAGCTTAGATTAACAATTATATAACTCCTATATAATACTATACTCCTCTGGAAATGAAACAGTGATGGGTAAAATCTTATGACTGCTCGTTAACCACAAATTAGATTGCGCTGGATAGAATCTCTAAGAGAGTTTCTACAAGCATGTCCAAAGATAAATGCTGCTATGTAGTTTGAAAGTTTCACTATCTTGCTTTAAATGCTTACAGGTTATGGAAAGTAAGGCTATTTAACGTGAAGGAAAGGATGTCATTGCTTTCACTTGAAACTAACACGTATAAATATTGCTTTCATTGTATGTTCGAAACATGCAAAATCTAATTGGACTAAACATTTTTGTCTTTGGTAACCATTCGATGCAATGGATGATTTAAAAATAAGAAAACTTGGAAGTGAGTTCCAGTTGTTTTTATCTATATTCGAGCCTCTAAGCAGCAAAGAACTTCATAGATGACTCTGTACTCATAGATGTAGTATAAATAGTGAACTTGGGTGGGAGCTTTTAATATTTAGTGGTTGGATAATAAGTCAATTTCTATTATATCTGTCTGTAATTAGGAATTGAAACTGAAGATAAATGCCCACGATGGTTGATCAGAGGTTAAATATTGTGTAGAAAAGTTACGGACACTAGTTGTAAAAAAACAGTACATCAACAGGGCAGTGTTGACTAGTGTGAACGCATAATGAATTTTTATAGAAATAGGACAAGAAACGGAAATGGACATTTCTTTACGTTTTGGGTCTAGCAGTTGTCAGTGTATAGTTTTACATGAAGAATCTTGGACAAAGGAAACAACTTGAATCAATTTATTTGATACAAATAGGATATGGATGGGCCTTAGATAGGAAATAAATTATCATCACAATAAACTAATTTGATATGAAGGTCCTTTAGAACAACAATGGGGCAAATGTGTAAACAGGATAATTCTCAACGGTGTAGAACCGATGATAATATGACCACTTGTAGGTACAATTTGAAAAACTACTTCAAATAATTTTAACTCATCCCAGAAGTGGCTCAGTGGTACGAATAGTATGAATAGTATACAATGGTCGTATGAAGGCGGAACATGACCTTCACTGAATAACCTTCACCCAATTTCGACAAGCTCCTATAACGTGTTGAGGGGCATTGACCCATCAACAACACCAGGGGTATGTTGCTATGTGCATGTTGGTAGGTGGTATAATAGGGTTACGTCATCTGCTCCAGGGGTGTGTGAAAATATATTAGATTGACTAACTGTATTCTATATCAGTATTTAAATAAAATATTTTCATGAGATTTGTTTCTTTCATCATATGATCTGGAAACACCAGTTTCAACACTATGTACCCATTGACCTTAAAAGAACGTGACTATGTTAATTATAGGCGTGACTCAATCATATTTATGTAAAATATGCAATGAGGTGATATAAATTACTGACAATAATTGGAGATAATTATAGTTTTTCTGCATAACGCAAATCACTCTGACAATATCTTCAATTTTAAATACTTTTTATTGCCCCCAGTGGTACAGCGGTATGTCACCGGATTTACGATGCTAGAAACCGAGTTTTGATACCCATGGGGGGGGGCGAGCACAGATAGCCCATTGTGTAGCTTAATTAGAAATAAACAAACAAACAGATATTTTATTATTCTTCGTAAAATAAGGATTTCGATATTTGATATACATAAAAAGGAACTTCTTGAAAGTGTAATGGTTTAGACATATAACGAAATAACAGTATTGTCCATTGTCGTACAATATGGGCTGTGTTCTTCATATTTATCTGAGGGGTAGCATTTATATGTAGTTTCTGATTCTTATTTGGTTTAACAAGGAGGAATGGCTTTTATATGTCACTGAGGCTAACAGTCAGTAAAACTCACTTTGCATAACAATGCGAAATCATATATTTGTCGTTTAAATATAATGTTACAAATATAATTCATCAAGTTCTATACAAAAGTCTAACTTCTTCAAAATGTAATGGTTTAGACAGGTAAAGAAATAACAGTTTTGTCCACCATCTTACAATTTGGGCTGTGTTCTTCAAGTTTATCTGATGGGTAGCATTTAGATGTAGTCTCTGTGTATTTTATTTATTTTAAGAATGAAGAACGGAATTTGTATGTCAGTAATACAAATTTATCTATTCATGCACTTTACATAACTATTCAAAAAGCATCTTACATTTCAAATTACACTTGTAAATGTTTTACAAGTTGAGAATAAAAGTTGTAATTTAAAGACGTGAGCCTTCCAACTTTTATTTAGAAAACTAACCTAAAAACATCTCTGTGTTGTCCTACAGAATTGAACTAAAACTAACAACTGAGAGAGAGAACACCATTACCTTTAGAGGCATGACATCATTCATCAAGGTACTAGGAAATACTTACAGTATGTAATTATTGGCGTGTTTTTAAAAAGAACAGTTGTGGAGGTTAAAAATATGGAGTGTCAAGATTACAAGTCTGTTTTTTTTTTTTTGCACATTTGTTCCCAAGTCCCTGTCTTGTTGCATAAACAGTGTGGAAATCTCTAACTTTTCCCTCTGGAATACCTCTTTCGTCACGACCACATTCTCAGTGATAAGTTTCATTAAAAATACTACTATATGTAATAATTGATTCTAAATTAATCCATTTTTCATAGGGTAAAAGATTTGACTCATTGCAAACTGAATCATACCATCATTCATTATAACACATATATGGTAATATATAACATGATACTTCATAGATGGGATGGTAGTAGTAGCTATCACTTTGTTTTTAAATGGTGATTTATGAAGAAAGTCTAAGTTTCAGTACAATGTGCTAAAAGGGTTTCAAAATCATAGATGTTAGTACTAATATGCCAGTTCATTTCTATGTAATATCATTTCATTTTCTTTTTACTTGCAGTAACCTTTCTAGCACTTATTGGAAATTCTTTTCATTACAGTTTTTCAGCATTTTCATCTCCACTTCATACTTCTAATAAGTTTGAATTTTCAATCTGATTTTACAATCCTTTTGAACATTTTTATCTTTTCCAAAACATTTTGAAAAACATCTTACCTTTCGAATTATACTTGTACATGCCTTCTAAGTTAAGAATAAAAATTGTGACCTAAATTTGCGAGCATTCCAAATTTATTTAAAAAGTGACCTAAAACACCACTGTGTTGTTACAAAAATTGTCTGACAAAACTTAACTAAACCCAACAACTGAGAGGGAGAACAAGTTGCCTACTTTATGAGAAAAACAACAACAACAACAACAACAACAAAAAAAAAACGTATGAACACCATTACATGACCTTAAAATGAAAAAAATGCCAAGTGTTTCAAATATCCTTGAAAATTTCATTACATAGCACCTAAAACATATACAATTTAAGACTACTTATAATTGTTCAAGAACTATCTGACTTCTTTTGTAAAAATGTATGAGACTAAGTAGCTATATTCTATATCAGTATGAGAAATAAAAATTTTCAGCTGCTTTATTGGGAGCATCAACTTCGCAAGCCCAGCAATTCTTCTTTCTGTGTGACAGTTAACCTACTTCAAAAAAAAACAACAAAAAAAACAGCATACATCATAATGCCTTTGGCCGTGATAGATATTGAATGATTTTATCTGAAGGACGTATCATACATTATTAAAAAACTAGTGGTGAAATGTTTATACAGTGTTTAAACAGGTTTTTGAAGCATCATGTTTATAATTAATGTATTGTATAACATCTATTCGTCCTGAAAAAGGATGCTTACCTAGACCTCTAAATAATATACAATAATTTAATTTTCATGTTCATCTTTATAAGATGATTTGCTTCACTAAAATTTACCTGTAAAAGATCTATGTAATTAAATATTACTATTATAATATGTTTAACCATTACTATTGTAGAAAATTATATTCTTACCTTTCACAAATCTAGAGCTTGATTCTTGCTGATTTGGAATTTTATACATAATGCTGACCTACACAAGTTTCGTATAGATATACTATCAGTAAAGTACATATGTAAAATCACAAACTCTAAATAAGACTGTTGTCGCACATACTGAAACATGTATTCACAAAATTTCAAATATTATGATATTAGATCAACTGTTCCAATTTATAGCTAACCACTCATTGGAAGCTAGACTTGCATTCAAAATTTTATTGAACTACTATTTTATGAATGTATGTTAATAAATTTGGTATAAAACTGTAGATTATAATTTAAATTTTAACATTATACTAGACAACCCGTGACCCGTTGGGTCACCCACTATTCAGAGGTTATGAAGAATTCAAGCTAATTTCAATCTTGTACCGAAATGAAGGTTTATTTTGAGAAAATTTAATTAAATATTTCAATCCATTCATGTTATTCATAATTCAAGAAAATATATTTGATTGTTGATCGGGAGTAAAAGTAAAGACCATTTCATTTTTCAAAAAAGTGAAGTCAGAGTTTTCAGGTATTGTGATGAATTAGTTCATTATGTTGTGGTCTTTCCTACTAAACCTTCTAGAAATAAGAAACAGTAACACTTTATTTTTTTTCGAATTACCTACCATAACCAAGGCACATTATTGAGAAATTCTTCGAAATCTTCTTTTTGTCATATTATGTCTTTTAATGAAGATGGGAACATTGACAGGGAAATAGATTTGAACAAAGAAGTTTCGTAAAGAGCGCGAAGGTAGTGTGAATGATTTTTTGACT
>NW_013665949.1:642048-646498 GCF_000517525.1 Limulus polyphemus | reverse complement strand
ATTACCCATTCAAGCCGTCTCCAGCCATTATTAGCCTCAAAGAGGGTTCCTCGCCATCGAATTTGAATAGATAGATAGATAAGCCGATATGTTACGCCATCTAGTGTACCTAAATTCATTTAGAAATTTTCATAAAAGTGTCCCGAAAAACGGGGCTAACTCGGTAACCCGTGGCCCGATTTTAGCGAAACTTATTTTATTCTGTTTCTAGTCTCATTCCACCACAAATATGGTGGTATTGTGCGCCGTTTTTGCTGTATTTAATTACAGACAAGCACAGACACACACACAAACAATCTCAGAGTTTTAGTAGTTTATAGATATTAGTTAATTTCTTAATTTAAAAGTAAATAAAAAAATATATAAATATCAATTTGTGTTGGGTTTAAATTACCGATACTGACAAGCTAGAATACAAGATAAAAGCATCCTATCTTTTCTATTTTCTGGGATATTAATATACTTATTGAAGCAACCAAGGTGGTCATGCCCACCTCTTCCATTTTTGAAAATATATGCTGATGTACATCTACTTCACCCAGTGACATGTATATAACCAATTCAAAGCTCAGAATGTGTCCCTAGTGGTTTTACCAGCCTGTACTTGCGTAGGAAACTTGTTATTTTCATGTCACATTCCAAGCAGTAAGTTTGGTAAAATAAAGTGGAATTATGTGGCATTGATATAGTAATTTATGATTTTTTGTTATTTAAAAATGCATATATAAAACCTAAAAAAATATTTTGTTTTACACCCTCAAAGTGCAAAATTTGATAAGGCTTAGCAACTTACAGCAAACGAGTACAAAATTCGTAACTAAAGAGATAATCGTTTTCTATACGTCTTTATTTACTGTTCTATGTTTTAGGAAAAACAATTAAAGTTTAATAATTTATTTGTAAATAGTAATAATGTATATACTTATATAATGTATTATAACCGAAATGTGACTATATTTTACTGGTCCACTAGAACACAGCCAAGACAGGTCACTTCATAAAGGCTAGTTTTGAAGTTTTGGGTATGGTAATATGAGTGCACGTGCACTGCGTCATTGCAACTTCTATAATGTTAGTCAGGCATGGTTAAAAAGGTCAACAAAATAAAAATAATAAATATATATTGATGTATAATGTTATGAGATTTAAGCAATTTAGACTAAACATGTGAGTTTTGTGTTATAATCTGTAGTCATTCTAAAACAAAAAAGTATAATTTATATCTATTTCCTAATTTTTTATGGTGGTTATGAGGTCGGTCAAATTGACCAAATCTGTACAGAGATATAATAGTGAATAATAACAGATAAAATATTGAGGTTTTCTAAAAATAACGTTGAATAATTATCTGGAGGTTATAAAGATTCTGAAAGTGAAATTTTCTGATATATAACAGTGTTTTTAGTCTTAAAATCAAAATTACTTTGCATGTTGGATAATCAACATCCGAAAAGGAAAATAAATGAGCAAATCATTACTTAAAAAATCTTAAAACATGATTTTTATGTATATGAAAGCCTTGTAATATTTACTAATAATCTGCAAAATTTCGTGAAAATATATTTACTTTTGTTAAAAGTCATACCAAGAAAACTATAACATGCCCAAAATGGTTATGAGGTTGGCCCTTGGGACTAAGCCTGTAGTGAAAGAGTTAAGCTCAGTGACATACAAATTTATTCTTCATTGTTAAACTGTTCACGTCTTTAAATTACAATTTTTATTCTCAACTTGTAAAACGTGTACAAGTGTAATTCGAGAGGTAAGATGTTTTTTGATAGTTGTATAAAGTGCATGAATAAATAAATTTGTTTTACTGGCAGCATACAAATTACGTTCTTTATTGTTAATCTAAATAAAACACACAGAAACTGTAACTAAATGCTATCCCTCGGATAAACTTTAAGACCACAGTCCAAATTATAAGATGATGGACAAAACTGTTATTTCTTTACACCTCTAAACCATTACATTTTCAAGAAGTGCCTTTTTATGTATATCAAATATTAAAATCCTTATTGCAGAAAGAATAATAAATGCTTATCAAATTGAACATATTATTACAGTGACTTGTGTTATGTAGAAAAACTATAATTATCTCCAAATATTGTCAACAACTGATACCACATAACTGCATACTTTACATATATAGGATTAATTCACACTTATAATTATCGTAGTCATTTTCTTTTAAGGCCAATGGGTACATACTGTAGCTAATGTCGAAACTGTTTGTACGTCATATGACAAAACAAAACAAATCTTATGAATATACGTTATTTACATACTGATATAGAATACAGTTATTCCATCTTATACCTTTTCATGTCCCCTGGATGATATAATCCTATTACACCACCTAGCAACATTCACATAGCTACATGCCCCTCGACACGTTGTCGAAATTGGGTGAAGGTCATATTTGTTTACTTACGGCTCCATACGACCGTAGTATATTACTCATTCGTCTGAAGGTTTATGAAGCTGATACCTTGGTTTCGATACCCGTGGTGGGCACATTACAGATATATTATTGTATAGCTTTGTACTTAATAATAAATAAACAATCAGAAAGTTTTAATTTCAAAATATGATTTTCCAATAAGCAATTCTGCTTTTTTACATTTAATGCTTTTTTGTTACAATAGAAGATGTTTTTTTTTAAATGTGAGTTTTCAAATTGAAGAACAGTTTTCGGTAAGGCTCATGATCCTCAAGGGAGTAATCTATAACAACAAGCTGCAAGTAAGAAGAGTGATTTCAGATGTAAAGATCAGCTTTCAGTACCACCTGGAGACTAAGGCTAAGCCATTCGTGCAAAACCCCATAAATGCATCACGACAAAATCTCTCTTTATAGACGAATCCACTCAGGTGTAGATATAAAAAAAGACAGATGACAAACCTAGAATTAGAATGATTCGATTTTTAAACACACTGCAAGATTGCTTGATACATCACAGTTGGACTCATGTGTTCTTTAAGTACTCAAAAGACCTTTGGGAACCAAGAACCCATGTTGCACGTAATGTTGACAGATTCTCTTTGAAGAAACTTTCTTCAAACTGTAATTGGCCTAACATCCCTCAGACGCAGTTTGTTTTCGTAAATGTGAACTGAGTACTCAGTAAGATAGTTAAAAATAACACATTTCATTTATCTATTGTGTAATTTAGATAAAATTTCGTTTCTTAATATATATTTAACTAACATATTACTCTCCTTTGAAAAACAAACGGTTTCGTAAACATTTGATAAAATGTTTCCCGACTTAGTCCATGAATAGTAATTCCGTACTTGGTCAAGTTTAATTGATTTACTTAAATTGATGCCTGGAATTAGCCGTTATAAAGAATAAATCTTATTATGTTGTAACAATGCGATAATTATCTGAGATTTGATATTTTGAAAATAACTGGATTTCATTAAGAGTTTTGTAGTGTATTCTATTGTATCTTTTCTTCTATATGACACTAGTCTCATTAGTATAAATATAGTCATCGATGAAAATACTAATATATATGGTTATCATTAGCACACAGCTACTTTTGCGCTCTCTCACTGCCGTGAATAAAAAATTAGTTTTAATAACTTTCATCTATTATTTTAAATGATAATACATCGTTTCTCTATACGTCTATACAAGCTAGTTTCCACATACGTCTGTAAAGCTGTCGGGAAGTTTAACGTTGTATTACTATTAATGTGGTTGGAACATAAAAAAACTCTGTAACCCTAAAACTGAAATTAAGCGTGACAACTAATAATACACTTATTCCTTTAAGCCACACAATGGGCTATCTGCACTGTGTCCATCAATCGAACCTCGAATCTTACCGTTATACGCCTCAAGCTTACCGCTGAGTGATTGTTCTTTTATATCAGACTAGCGACTGAGTCAGGTAAACATCGTGACGTCCGTTGCCGAAACACACAACGTAAAAGTAATATACCATAAAAGTTGCAATATTTCTACGTTTATTCTTACACCCTTACACCTTCATTGATATCAACTAAGAGACAAAACGAGTAACACACCTCATAATACGTAAGTTTGAATTTTTCGTTTTGATCTAACACCATCCTTATTATTTTCGTTTTGATCTAACACCATCCTTATTAGAATCAGTCCTTAGTATTTAGTGAATTTCACATTTTGGATATGAAATATAATCAAAAACACCTTAGGTGTGAAATAAAAGGTGCGGCTAAAAAAAGAATGAGTTCTTCTTCTTCATCAGGATTCGGCCCATGTTTTGGACCAGGGAGGGTCAGGTTTAGCGTAGACCTCTTCCTCCCTCTCTGGAATTGTTATTTTGCTCGCATTGTTATTGAATCCTAGGTAATAACCCTTGTTACATTGTTGTTGTATTACTCACAGTATGTTAAATTTTGTCCATTGTCCGCATTTTTACTTAACATAACCTTTTCGTACCATATTCAATTCATGG
>NW_013665949.1:637221-641363 GCF_000517525.1 Limulus polyphemus | reverse complement strand
CGTTAAAATATAGTTTTGTATTTGCTGTAGTTTGTTGATGTGTTTTTTTGATACATTGATCCATATTCTACGACTGGTCTTATGTATGTTCTTTAAATTTTTAATATGTTTTCTGGTGAAACTCTGATTGTTACCAGTCAGACTCTTAAAGTAACCCGTTCTTTTCCAAATTCTGGTTTTTATGCTATTAATGTGTGGTATCCAGTTTAATTTTCAGTCAAATGTAATCCCTAAGAATTTTGTTGATGTTTCTACCTGTAAGAGTCCAGTCTAGATATAATTGTGGGATTTATTTTGTACACTTTTGTAAATAATATGTCTTGTGTTTTGTGTGCATTTAGTTTAATTCTCCACTTATTGCAGTACAATTCTATTTCATTTAGTAGTGGTTGTATATTGTATGTTGTTGTTATTGGGTTTGGGGTACTCTTCGAGATTGTAACATTATCTGCGAACTGTGAGCAGAAAGTGTGGTTTGGGTCTTTGAGAGGCATGTCGCTGACATGCATAGGGTAGGGCTAAGTACTCTTCCCGCTTCTGGAGTGCAGCACTCGGAGTGGGTGCCCTCAACATTCATTCTTATGCTCCTATTGTCCAGAAGCTAGAAATCCCGCGAATAATTTTTATGGAGAGTCCCAATTTGGGCAGTTTGTATCTGAGTCCGTTGTGTCATACTTTTTCGAATGCTTTTTCAACATCTAGGAAACATGTGCCTGTATATTGTTATTTATTAAAGACGTGTATTATGTTTTCCATTAATTTTGTTAGATGGTCTGTTGTTTGTCTTGCTTTTCGGAACCCATTTTCTATTTCCGGGGGTATTGATTTAGTTTCAAGGTAATTTATAGTCTAATATTTATAATTTGTGCAAGTAATTTTCCTAGATTGCTTGTTAGATTTATGGGCCTGTAATTTTCAGGGTTAT
This sequence comes from Limulus polyphemus, assembly GCF_000517525.1. Classification (NCBI taxonomy): domain Eukaryota; kingdom Metazoa; phylum Arthropoda; class Merostomata; order Xiphosura; family Limulidae; genus Limulus; species Limulus polyphemus. The sequence continues at coordinate 640,438 of NW_013665949.1, read as the reverse complement.
TCGCTGATTTTTCTTCATTCTGAAACCTAAGAACATCGGCATGTTTCCAAGCGGTTGGTATGTATCTTGTTTATAAAGATAAGTTGTATAAAGATGTGAGATGCTCTATGAATCTCAGAGGACCTTTCTTGAGTAATATGTTTTGAATTTTTTTTTGTCCTGGCGCTTTGTTTTTCAAAAGTATTATGTTTTCCTGTACTTCTGTTACTGTGATGGGTCTGATAAGTTTTGTTCTGTAGTCGTGTTCCGCTTCAAAGGATTGAGTGTGCGACTTACAGGAATGAAACCAAAATTGGCCGGCAAACTGGTAACTACACTTATAGTATTGATAATGATTTTACAGCAAATATTCATTCATTAATTAGCCAGGCTGCGTTTTTTGTTCAACTTTGAGCATGATGGTGGGTAAAACTAATGAATAAATATTTGCTGTAAAATTATTATCAATACAATAAGTGTAGTTACCAGTTTGCCCGCCAATTTTGGTTTCATTCCTGTAAGTTGCACACTCATCCTTTTTTGATCGCGCCTTTTTTTGATGGTTTTTCTCTGTTGTTCTAAGGAAATTCTAAACATCCATCAAAATCGCCCAGTCCTTAATCGGAAGGCAAATGTTACAATACGTTCGTCCACATCTATATCAGTAATACAATTGCGTTTGTTTGTCCGGAAATTTTCTCGCAAATGTCTTGATCAAATGCGACAAATCTCATATCGTTAGAAAGACCTAGGTTCGTTGAGTCCAAATTGCATCTGGGCTTTTCAATTTAGTATAACCTTACCTGTTTTTGGTTGGTCAAACTTCTTAAGCGGCGAGGTATACTACACAATGGTACAATGTCGTTGTCATCATGTGACGACTGGCTTAGATTTCAACTTTTGTTTTCTATTTGCAAAGTATTTCACACAAACAACACTTAACCCGCGTGTAATTTCCTAAAAAAAATAAGCATTGCAATTTTTAGAGGTTTTCTCGACTTATTTAGGTTTAAAATTCACATGCACAGTTTGTCCAAAACCATATGTTTATCACTTTGTGAACATGCATTCAGATGTTTCTGCATATTCAGCTAAGTCTGCCTTTATTAAAATTTACACTTACTTTACTTTGCAAAAACTTAGCTTCGGTTCGTTTCACAGACTGCTATAAAAACCTTTCAGCTACTTTTTTTCTTTACCACGAGTTTTATTTTTCGTTTTTGTGAGTTTCTTTGTTTCAACTCCTAAAACCGTGTCATACACTAAATACTCTTAATCGTAGCATGATCTGTACACTATTATAAATACCATTACTGTACTTTATGTTTTATTTTACGTGTAGTTTTATTAAGTAAAGTTAAGTTTACGTGATTTTGTTTGTCTGAAAGCGTAATTTTATACTTTTATTTTTCAAATAGACCAGGATTTATGGATCTAACACATAACGTCTGCAAGAAATCATAGCTAAAAATGACGTGTATTAAAATATTAGAATAAAGAAAATTCAAGCAAAGGCACGAAAACTACCGCAAATGTTTTGCAGGTCATGATTAGTTTTAAAGTATTATAAGAGAAGGGAGTGAATCACTTACAAGATAAGGGGTAAAATAGTTGTTATTTAAAAGTAAACTTCGTAATAAATTGTTAATTTGATTTGTTCTTTATTTAGTATTAGAATAAATGAGAATTGTAAGATCAGTTATCAAATTTTGTCCATTTTAATTCTACCTCAACTAGAAATGTAACACTCCGAGTGAGATCTATGATGTTTACAGCAAATATTGAAGAAGAATAGGTTTTTGATTGGTCTCATGCAATTTTTACAAATGTAATAAATCACAAGAAGAACCCGTAGAGATGAAGTGAACGTAATGTGGCACAACGGTAAGTCTGTTGGCTTACACCTCTAAAAAACCTGATTTTGCTACCTATGGCTGGCAGAGCACAGATAGCTCAATGTGTAAATTCATGCTTAAGAAGAAACAAACAAACTTTTGATCTGCTTTAATAAGGTAAGAATCACGTTCTTACTAATCGTAGTGAATGATGAATGTTAGATGTGTATGTACTATCAACTCTATACCCAGGACGAAACTGAAATATACTGGAAGGACAGATGGGAGAAGATCGTAAATGGACAGACTGGTCACAAAAAATAGGGAAATAAGGCATTTTATCTATGTATGTAAACTAAGACATTCCAGACAATCAATACTTCAAGATCCAAGGACTGGCAGGAACGTTCTAGATTATCTCATAAAGTATTGACTGGCTGGAACGTCCTAGGATATTTCAGGAGTTAATCTAGATGTATTTCCAGGACTTTCTGTAATTTAATCCCCCATCGTATTAGGTAACAAAAATATCGCTTTAATTTGGATACTGAATCTTATCTAATGTGTGTATATATATATATATATATATAATTTGGATTTTGGAGCATTTTTCGCTTAAGAGAGTATAGATAAGCAATTAATTTATCTTTGGAATAATAAAGAGTAAAACGTAAGGGCGACAATTTTGTTAAAATTTAGCGGATCATATTATCAACAAAATTAGCTAACATTTCCAACTATTTCAAAACCTTCTTAATTCTCATTAATACATTACGTGCTGATTATATTGTAAAATATTAAAATGATAACAATTAGTCGCCAGAGAAACAGAAAAGTCGCTAAGGGCACCGAAAATGTCAATAAGATCCAAAACTCAACAGAGAATAAAGAATTTTTATATAATTCTAGTGAAATGCTGTATACACATGATGGTAAATTTTAGCTACAATGAGAGACACACATGAAATAACGAATTATAAAATTTCTATATTCAGTAATTCACCAAACATTGAATTTTTTTAAAGTCACATTTCAACAGATGTTTATCGTAAATTTTTTAAGGGCATACCTAAATCGTCGTAGTGTCCTCGTCCCAGTCAAATTGCCCTTCTTGGTTACTGGCTGCTAGATGGCTGTGATGCTTTAAAACGAGTTACCTTCCGCTGTTCCTATTAGTTTTGTAACCGACTCAGGAAGGTTATAAGTGCGGTATTATTCTGCGAAGAACTTCAGTACAAGTCTTAAAGCCAGCAAAGCTTTAGTGAGTTTACAAGTATCAGTTCAACTTCCCCGTAGAATGAGACATTAATTACTGAGGACTGCGTGTTGAACATATAATGTTCGAACATTTCCTTCAAATATATGGTTTAAGTATGGGCAATCCTGTTTCGCCCGTTCTTGTC
>NW_013665949.1:627597-636525 GCF_000517525.1 Limulus polyphemus | reverse complement strand
ACTTATATTAAAGTTTTTTCTTCATCACCCATTCAAGCCGTCTCCAGCCATTATTAATATATAATGACAAAATATAACATAAAATTATTACAAATAGCGTCTGTAACCTTATATCAGTTCATATTAAACATTCAGTACTTAGTAATTCCTCCTCGTACTCTAATAACCTCTGCAAGGCAACGTGGCATGCTGTCGATGAGGTTATTGATGTAATTCACCGCGATTTCATTCCAATTTCTCACTAAAAGGCGCTGAAACTCAGCTACAGTAACTGGTTTAGGGTCATGGTTAGAAAATTTCCGGCTCAGTTCTGCCAAATAGTTCTCAATGGGATTAAAATCTGAAAACTTTGCTGGCCATAGCAATCTTGTAACGTCTTCCTGGTCGAGATAATCCTGTAAAATATACACACACTGTAGGCAGTGATATTTTCATTCTGAAACACAGAGTTATTGTCAATCCTTGCTCTAGCATATGGTAGAAATATTTTCCATGTGATGCTTGTAGGAGGCGCCATTTACGTTCCCCTAGACGATATGAAGAGCAGTTTTTCCACCATGATGAATAGCTGCCCAAAATGTATTGCACCACCTCTTGTGTGTTTCCAGTGGGAAAGACAGTCTTCCTTCAGCTGTTCTTTAGGCAAACGACGAAAACGAATCATATCATCAGCTTTAAAAGCAAGAGACAAGACCCATATGAAAAGATGACATGTGGCCAGTGTCCTAACTGTAAGTTGGCATGCTGTCTTGCCCAAATAACATGCTAACGGCGGAGAATTCAGATTAATTTCGATTTCCAGATAGCTTTTATTGCACAATAACCTTGTTTGGTCAGTCTCCTATTCACTGTTCTTTTGGATACTCTGGAATGAATGTGTTCACGACATTCTTATCATAAGGTATTTCAATACTTCTTTCTACCTTCATGTGTCAACTTGATCAAAACAGGGTCATCTTGGAGAGTGTGTTTTGGCGTCTAGCAGTAGAGTTTCTTGGAAAACTGTTGACGTTTTTAGGATTCTGGATACAGTACACTTGGGGTATCCTACTGTTCTGGCAACGCCCGTTTACTTCATACCATTTCTGGACAGTCGAACAATTTGATACCCTATAAATTCTGTCACGTGACGAGGCATGACCACACCAAGTACAGGGACATTGTTAGAACAAAACATCAAAAGCATACCTTTATATTCAAAACAGGTGTGTATGTGTATTTTGACGAACAAATGCTTAAAACAACTTATACTGACCAGAATAACAACTTGTACGTGTTTGTCTGATCATACGGTACCTTCTCTGCTGCTACTCAATAACTACTCCAATCATGTAGACAATAACATCGATATAGAACAGTATGTAAGCATTTTGGACAAGACTGTATATACTAGTGATAGAATTGGCAGAATGTTGGAATTGATTGACAGCATTAAGTAATACGAGATATATACCAGAAAGTAAGTGAAGAAACTGATTGAAATATTGAGCAGTACGGACTTGTAAGAAAATATATGTATCAGTAGATTGTGTAGGCTGTTTGAATTGATATGCAATGCTAAGTTATTTAAGATATATACCAGACCAACATTTTAATCAGATTTACCATTCTATTACTAGTATCTCTCTTATAGAGATTCTGTTCTTCAACATCTCAATCAGTATGTTCACTCATCCTATAACCCTCTCATATAAGTTCCTACTTTCCAACATTTCAATCAGATTTACCATTCTATTACTATAACCCTCTCATATAAGTTCCTACTTTCCAACATTTCAATCAGATTTACCATTCTATTACTATAACCCTCTCATATAAGTTCCTACTTTCCAACATTTCAATCAGATTTACCATTCTATTACTATAACCCTCTCATATAAGTTCCTACTTTCCAACAATAGAATGGTAAATCTGATTGAAATGTTGGAAAGTAGGAACTTATATGAGAGGGTTATAGTAATAGAATGGTAAATCTGATTGAAATGTTGGAAAGTAGGAACTTATATGAGAGGGTTATAGTAATAGAATGGTAAATCTGATTAAAATGTTGGACAGTAGGAACTTATATGAGAGGGTTATAGTAATAGAATGGTAAATCTGATTAAAATGCTGGACAGTAGGAACTTATATGAGAGGGTTACAGTAATAGAATGGCGAAACTGATTGAACTGTTGAACAATAAAATATTCCACAAAAGGGATGTAGTGAAAGAATGGTTAGACTGATTCAACTGTTGGGCAACAGAAAACTGCATACAAGGTATGTGAATAAGAGAATGAGAAGAAAAAAAATGTACAGAAACCATAAATTACTATCAGTGTAATTAAACAATAGATTGTTATTGTTGGATCTGGTTGAAATATTTCATAAATGAGCCGTGAATTTATTAAAACATTCATCGTTAACATAAATATTTTTTGTTATATATATTGTCTGATAGTACGAACACAGGGGTATTTGAGTCAACATTATGCTCAATTTCATAGGAAACTGATATTGAGCTACTCAGGAAGAGGTAAGATGAGAAAAGCCATTTTCCATCCTCTCTCTCTCTTCTTATATCTTTTACTAATGTAGATATAATATATATGTGTGTGTGTAATAGGTCCTGTGCAAAGTACTATTCTCTGCTTGACTTTCATAATCAATAGATATCCCAATAGAATATAAAAAATAAAGTAAAACATTGATGAATGGTGAAGCTCCATTTTCCAGTTTGAGCACGCTGTCATGCTACCATTTCTAGCCAGAACAAGCTTTAGAAAAATGTTTGACTCTTATACTTCTACCCACAAAGAAATTTAAACACACTTTCACAAAATACAAACAGCATCAACAAATAGCAGCACGTGGTGCACAGCACCACCTTTAGTTTGTAGTGCGTATGGAGATAACTAGATCTTGGAGGCAGGAAGAGCTTTAAATTATAAGAAATCGGAGCTATCTCACTACTGAACACTGAATCGAATAGAAACGACACAGAAACTTAGGTTAGGCACAACGTTGAAAATTAGAAAAGCGCTCATTATAAATAACAAATAAACTATCAAAAAACAAAGAACTAAATAACGTTTGTGGTAAGGATCAGCAAAAATTAAACAAAACAGTATTAATTCTCACTAATCAATAGTCACCATAATTATGGATTCGACCAATCACTTGTGGCACACGCATTACATGCTCTGTCTATCTTATCCGCGTTAACCATATATCAGACACTTTTATTATACTTATTAATTGATGTTCCAAATATAGTAAAATCAAGAAATGAGATACAACTTTATTAGAATGTTAAACTATCAACAAGCCGTTTTTCTTTCAATACCTTTTATAATATGATACTCAAATATCAACAAGCCGTTTTCTTGGAATACATATTATAACAATACATTCCACTATGAACAAGCCGTTTCTGTTGGAATAAAACGTTCAACTATCATTAAGGCGTTTTAATACATTGTGTTATACAATGTTTAATTATCAGCAAATCTTACATTTTATAATAAAACGTTTAATTATCAACAAGAAATTTCAATTCAATATATCTATATAAATAATACGCTTAAATTTGTCTCTCCGGAACTTTTCTCGCAAATTTCTCAATCAAATGTTACAAATCTCATATTGTTAAAAATCCTTTGTCCGAGAAGCCTGAATTGCATATTGGCTATTCAATTCAATATCACCTTACTTATGTTTTGCTTAGTCAAACTTTTCAATATAACGAGTATGGTACACGATGGCACAGTGTCGTTGTTATCACATGACGACTGGCTTCGATTTGAATTTTTATTTGCAAGGTGTTTCACACAAGCAATACGCATGCGCATTTTGTTTGAAACCAGTTATTTATCACTTTGTGAACACACATTAAGACGTTTTTACATATTCAGCTAAGTTTGCCTTCATTATAGCTTTACATTTACTTTACTTTGCAATAATTTAGCTTCAGTTCGTTTTATAAACTGCTATAAACACCTTTCAGTTACTTTTTCTTTACTACGGGTTTTATTCTTCGTTTTTGTAAGTTTCTTTGTTTCAACTTCTAAAACAGTGTCATACACTTAACGCCCATAACTATTTCGTACTCTATACAGTATTATAAATACCATTACTTTACTTTATTGCTTACTTTACGAGTAGTTTTATTAAATAAAGTTACGTCTAAGTGAGTTTGTTTGTCCGACGTGTAATTTTTTTAAAAATAAACCAGGATTTATCGATGTAACAATAATGCCTGAAAGAAAGAGCAGCTTGATTAAATGGCGTGTGTGAAAATGATAGAATAAGGAATATTCAAGCAAAGGGCATGAAAACTACCGGCAACATTTTGCAGGGCGCGGCTAGATTTATAATAAAGTGTTCAACTACCAACAACCGTTTTTCTTTGAATACGTTTTATAATAGACGAATAGGGTGGCAAAGGAATTTTCATATCTAAGTATCCCACCATAAAAAAATGTAAGATATAAATCAAATTGCTTTTTAGGGTCCCCTGATGAATGTTTGCTAAAGTGATGAAAATGGGTTGGAAAGAGACCAACCCCCACAGTTTCCTATAAGGCTAATATGACCCTATAATTTCCATATATCACATATCAAAGGGTGTCATAATGAGACTTCATTAGTAAACCACATGTAATCATATGCAGGCACTTTGAGGGGATTCTTGCCTCCAGTAAATGTAAACAGTATTGTTATATCTTAAGAGGTATCCAGACAAGGGTCTTTAGAACATATTTACTAATTATTTGAAAATCAGAAGTCTGAATTATTGCTTCGGTTATTGTCACTTCTTAATGAGTTTCTAAATTGCATTTTATTGCAATTTGCAACGAATGATTGAAAATAAAAAAAAAACTACCTAAACCATTTTGAATTTATATAGATAATACTTTGTTTATAAAATACTCAAGTCAACGTTTCAAAGTGTCCCTGAGATACCTTAATTATATATACAATAGGGCAATAAGTCCTATAAAAACATTCAACCCGACCTATGCCTTCATTATATTTTCACATTATATATTTTACTTCTGTTATTCGTACACTTTCTGTTATTTATCGATTAAACATTCGACTAGTAAGCTTAACAGAATGATTGCTAATTTGGTATCTATCCAAATCCAACTAAAACACTGTCTATGAAATCATTTTATTTATATGTTGAGAAATATTATTATTATTACCTAATATTTAATAGCTTTTAGCTTTTACAACGTTAACGACTGCTAGTCAATCTTAGTATCCTTCTTCATGTCTTACAGGTAAATTATGTTTTGTATTGCAATTAACATTCTGTTATCTTAGATATCTAGATTAAATTAAATTTTGTGTAGATAAAACTTTCTTATAAATTGTAGTAGCCTGCTACAAGCTTAAGAGCATTATATGTAGTAGTTGACAGTGGGTGATCATTTATTAACCCGTAATTCATTATGTGATTTTTTGCATAGTATGGCTAAGTAGCATTAGATAGCTTCTACATTTGTGTATTTTAGTAATGTTGATATGTTAAATATGAACAATGGCTGATAATCTCTCTTCCAGTTCAATCAAGTTTCTTCCTGAAAAGAATCAAAGATTTAAACCAGACTGACATATGTGCATTTTACGTCAAAACATATAGACAGAAAACTAAGCAGAGCAAGACAAACAGGCATTTATACCGTTATATCCGCAGCAAGGATTAGGCAAGACACTGTTTGGCAAAGGCTAAATGTAGAATAGATGTGCTTTGGACCTTTGCAATTCAAGCTATACTATATCATCGTAGTTACTACCAATCATACACAAACCAAAAGAACCTCACTCACGTCCAAAGGGGGAAATATCTTGATCCATCTAGCTCTGTTTCTGATAGTCTTTACAATGTACCAACCAGATGTAGCCCAACGAAACTCACAGATTAGTCAAAGTGTTTTATCTACCATTTCCATAAACGAGACAAGGCTCACAAGGTCCAGACACTTGCTTGTCAAAAATCAGTAGAACAGATGGCAACAGGTCGCAATGACATGGCAATGCTTGTGCAGCTGTAGGGTAAAGAGTTGATCACAGCTGAAGCTGTATATCATGAGACCTGTTTAGCTTCATATACAACTAAGAGTAATATAGTATCATTCGAAAATGAATCGCCGAAAGAAGATGTCTACCAGATAGTATTTAATCATGTTTGTTCAGAAGATTGATGGTTATCTGAAGAAAAGCAAAGTTTTAAGATTAAGTCACTGCTTGACAAATTCCGGCCATTTCTGCCACATGACGCTGAATCATCTGAATATATATTTTACAATAATATGTTTAACTATCAACAAGCCATTTTAATTTGAATACACATTCAGCTATCGATAAGTTATATATTTTATAATAGAATGTTTTATTATCAACAAGCTGCTTTAATTTAAATAATTTCTTTATAAGATGCTCAACTGTGTCTGCGAAATTTTAAAGTTTCCTTCATTTTACAATTTCGTGTTTACAAATTTGAAATCTGTTTTCTGTTATTAACAGTATCTGTGTTTTCCAAAATATTTGTTATATTTTGGAATATCTAGACAATTTCTTGAGTTACCGCAGAGAATATTCTAACTATTTTATCGGTCCTCCATAAACACATTATAAATTTGAGCATGGTGCCGCGATGCTGGAGCACTTTCTATAGTGATGGGGCTGAAAACAATGTAACAAAATATTAAACCCTGTTTATGATGGAAGGGATGTTATTATTGTGTTAAAACATCTTAATAAAATCACTAAGTAACCGAATATTGAAAACTAAAAGGAAATCCTACAACAACTCATGTCACTTTTTAAAATTATTAAGTAGGAAAATGTTTAGTCTTTTAAAACGGGCATGTGATTTGACAACTTAAATCGCTATGATAAGTTAATATGTATTATTACGTGTTCATATAATATCACAAAATCATGTGTAGCAGTTAGATAATATGTAGGCGTTGTTGACCAGTTTTCTTGCCGGGAGACAACATGAGACTCAGGAGAACACACGAATTTGTCGAAACTAGTTTGTATAATATCAACACTTCTGACAGTTTGTTCTGTTGTTTTGGTTGTTGTTCTCTGTTAGTACGTATTTTCTAAAAGACTAGGCCTAATCCGTATGCCATTCAATGCTTTTTATCACTTTCTAAAGCGTTCAGAAAATATAATTATATTTTGAAGAAAGGACGATTGTTTGTTTGTAATTAAGCACAAAGCTACACAATGGGCTATCTGTGCTCTGCTCACCACGGGTATCGGAATCCGGATTCTAGCGTTGTATGTCCGCAAACATACCGTTGTAACACTGGGGGGGGGGGGGGACAAGAAGGACGATCATGATCGAAGTACACACAGCTTTGTCCAAATACTTCTTAACGGAATAAATGAATGTTGGGAACTACTTTAATTGACATATATTTTTCCTGATAACGAAACTTTGTAAGAGCTATTAATGTAAACATACCTTCATTTATAAAAATAATTAAAAACTATTTAATTTATTAGATTTAAATCTAATAAAAATCAAAAACACTTTTATTACCCCTCATAAAAATCTAATTTCTTAGTACTTCAAAAATGTATTTGTATTTTTAATTAATATTTGATTACTTTTCAAATACAAATATCTTTATCACTTATTTGCTAAAGATATTTTTCAATTACTATAAGAAAACAAACTCAGTTAAAGTCATAATTATGATTCACTAACACTTATTTTTCTCGCATTTACATAGAAATTATATCATTAAAACAAGCACATTTTTTATTAATGATATTAAGAATAAAATAACCCTGCGAAATATTAGTAATATCACCTTAAGAATAATCTTTTAAGGTTTCACGTTGCAGTTAAATTAGTAAGAAATGTTACAAAGTGCTAATTATCGATGTTCGTGTAGCCTATTTTTTACTCATTGATAATTAAATAGGCCAAGCATGGCCTAATAGTTAGCGTGTCAAACTGTAGATCGTGCAATCCAGGGTTAGAAACGTATTACTGCTGAACATGTTCAGCGTTTTTAGTCGTGGAAGTGTTATAAGAGTGACTGTAAATTTTGTTATTCAGTTCAAAGATCCGGCAAAACCCTTGTTGTTTGGTAAGGTGTTACTGGCTGCTTTCTACATGGTCAATAGTTGAAAATTAGAGACAGATGTATAAGAACGTTAGGGATCTCTGATCTAGCCATTTATTCCACATGAGTATAAGATATAATTCAGGTTGAAAACTCATTCTTTTAATAAGAAAAATAAATAAATGCATCTTTCCGTGTTATAAAATAGGGTTTTCCTGCAAGTATACCGCTTTTGCCTAAGGATTGGCATACATTAAAACATAGAACGTTGATGGTTTAGTCAAACCACGATGTGGTAAGAAATGTTACTTAGTATTTTTGAAGGCTTTTAGTAATTGTGCCCAGGTTTCTGACTATTTGATGCTTTATTTTCTTCCATTAAAATCCAATGTTAGAATCTTTGCTTCTTTGAAGGCCTTGGGAAGATCATATGGAATGAGATTATGCAAGATAAATCTCTGTTTCTCGAGAATTAGCATCCTTCACGTCTTACTCTAGTAAATATAGCTTTATTGATAGCTCCCGCTTCTAGAGAGTTAACCTACTTAACGTCTTACTCTAGTAGATATAGCTTTATTGATAGCTCCCGCTTCTAGAGAGTTAGCATCCTTCACGTCTTACTCTAGTAAATATAGCTTTATTGATAGCTCCCGCTTCTAGAGAGTTAACCTACTTAACGTCTTACTCTAGTAAATATAGCTTTATTGATAGCTCCCGCTTCTAGAGAGTTAGCCTACTTAACGTCTTACTCTAGTAAATATAGCTTTATTGATAGCTCCCGCTTCTAGAGAGTTAGCCTACTTAACGTCTTACTCTAGTAAATATAGCTTTGTTTATAGCTCCCGCTTCT
>NW_013665949.1:609380-626668 GCF_000517525.1 Limulus polyphemus | reverse complement strand
ATTGATAGCTCTCGCTTCTAGAGAGTTAGCCTACTTAACGTCTTACTCTAGTAGATATAGCTTTATTGATAGCTTCCGCTTCTAGAGAGTTAGCATCCTTTACGTCTTACTCTAGTAAATATAGCTTTATTAATAGCTCCCGCTTCTAGAGAGTTAGCCTACTTAACGTCTTACTCTAGTAAATATAGCTTTATTGATAGCTTCCGCTTCTAGAGAGTTAGCATCCTTCACGTCTTACTCTAGTAAATATAGCTTTATTGATAGTTCCCGCTTATAGAGAGTTAGCATACTTAACGTCTTACTCTAGTAAATATAGCTTTATTGATAGCTCCCGCTTCTAGAGAGTTAGCCTACTTAGCTTCTTACTCTAGTAAATATAGCTTTGTTTATAGCCCTCTGTTCAACTATTATCCGTACATTCATCCCCAAAGTTATAATAATTTGATCACAACGTTCTGTTAACAGGGTCTTTTTTACATAAACCTCGATGGATGCCCACAAACTCTCTGACTGCAAGGGAACTTGGTACCTACAGTCATTGCCCTAATTGATTAGGATTAATATTTCAATCTTCCGTTTACAAAGCCATACTTTCTCTACTCCTTATCTTAAATCGATGAGTGTTACCTTCTAACTCTTTACTTAATCTTCGCTCTTCCTTATATCAATTAATGAATTTGATTGAGATTTTATTTGTATGCAAACATATCTACTCTTTCATTTTGAGAGAGTGTATTTAAAAGATGCCCAACTAGTCCTTCTCAGTATTGCAGTGTAACAAATTTTAATAAGATAAAAATATTAACTCGTATTGAATAATAGACACAACAGTTCTTAAGACTGGGTTTGTTTTTCAGTGTGAACCGTAGTTTCAAGTGTAATATGACAAATGTATTTTCGACACATCTTAAACCCTGTTGTCGTTAAAAACTGAATATGTGGAAACTGTTTAATTTTGATATTGGGTTTTCACACAGAACTTTTATTCTCAAACTTTCGTATCACCATATTCAAACACTTTTTAAGGTTAATATACTTTCGAATAATCGGTCATGCAGCATAGTGTAGTGTTGCGTTTCTTTCTTAATTACGTTTTACATTTCTCACTTATTCTAATGTGTTAATTTGTGAATGACAGTCCTTCGTCTTAGATAATACTTTTTCTTTCGGACTTGATAAAATTAATCTCGTTTAGGCGATGCGTAAATATACTTGTTACACACTATTAAACTGTTAGGGTCAAAATTATAGTGAGCACTATGCATCTACAGTCCATATTACTTCTGTTCTATACAAACAATACTAAAATCTTAAACTGACATTATCGATGTAGAGATACATCGGATATATTTAGATATAAAATGGTTTATTTATATGCATATTGTATGCGCTTTCCCTGCAAAGGAGGTCAAACAAGGTATCCTATCGATAACTCTGTTTTGTTTACATAAACAGTCATGTTGACAGAACCATCGATATTACTTTTCACTTTCAAGTCATCTGTAGCAAGTGAAAGCACACTTGCCTGCGTCATGTATACACTAAATGTTTACTAACTGAGTTCTGATATCTCCAGGAATCGTTGGGCCAGATGTTAGCCTTTATGAAGTTGTATAGAAGCTTCACTTTGTAACTTAAGTTTATATAATCAGGGAAAGGTTGAATGTGCAAAAACTACTAGCAGTACTCAAATGGTTTTCAAAAACGTATTTCTACGGTTGGAAATTATTAACGTTCTAGGACATTTTAATCTCATTTCAGTTGTAAGGTTAACCAATTTTATTAGACTTTTAAAAAATTGTAAAACATTCACAGATCGAAATGAGGATAATCTCCAAGTAAAGATAAATATTCAAACGGAATAGAAAGAGTTTGACCAGAAAAACTTTTTAAAACTACTAGCAGTATTAGTTTACTGTGTAGTAAACCTAACTCATATTATAACCCCCATTTCTCTGACAGCTGTAAACTAACTGTCTTCTAGTTATAATCCAACCCAACACCACATCCCTTTCTCAAAGCTATAATCCAACTTATCAAACACTTTCTGTCTGATAGCTGTAATCCAACTTATCAAATACTTTCTGTCTGATAGCTATAATCCAACTTATCAAATACTTTCTGTCTGATAGCTGTAATCCAACTTATCAAATACTTTCTGTCTAATAGCTGTAATCCAACTTATCAAATACTTTCTGTCTGATAGCTGTAATCCAACTTATCAAATACTTTCTGTCTAATAGCTGTAATCCAACTTATCAAACACTTTCTGTCTAATAGCTGTAATCCAACTAAAAGACCAAGAAACAGTGTGGTGTTTTGTATATCTTCGAAATGTTACACAACATATTAATTTCTTCCCAAAACATGTTAGCCATGATGCTACTAAGTTGACCTCCAAACCACATACGTTTAATCTAAACACAAATATTGCTGTCACATTCAAAGTTTTGCCTCAGGTAAAAAGTATTTAATGAAACATTGAAACTTAGTACCGAATAATTATGAAAAGGTTTACTTACCTTTACATTACTCTTTAAAAAAAATAAGCAGTTGAAAAATAACGAATAAACATAAACGATAATTTTGATTAAGATGGAATAGCAGAACTGAAAATAGCTATAAACATATGACGTTCTGCTGATATCAGTAATAAGTTTGTAATTACAGATAACGACACGATTTATACCAACATTTATTTTCTCAGGAGACAAAGTCAGCAATTAATAAGAATATACAGAAACAGAACGTTACAGTATTTCATCAGTTAGCGATACGCCGTGTTTTTAGTTTTGCTTGTTAAATATTCGTGTTTAGATCTAATTAGAAAGATACAAGGGAAATAACATGACTGGTGATTGATTTTTATCACTTTATATATTTCAATCTTTCTTTAGAAACAAAAGTATCTGTGTAGGAAAATATAAAAAGAAGTATATTAATGAACCGAAGAGAAGCTATAATATATAAACCAGAAACAATATAATAAAATGTAAACTCAAAATTACGTTATCATTCCTTGTTGTCGTCCTTAAGTCATAATGGATAATGCTTTTGGTCACAGCACCCAAATGCATTGGGGATATTCCACCTATCAGGCAAATCCAAACGCCGATGTAAAACTTGCCAGCAACTAATGAGAATCAGTAAAGGGTTAGGAGTTGAGTGCTTGAACCCACAATGTCTCAACCCCAACTGCCTTTCACTGCTTGCAGCCCGTTCTGGGAAAGTAGTTACCATTAATATTTAGAAATAACTTTATGTAGAATTAAACCAACTCGATAAAAATTCTACAAAATAAAACTCCATATTATATTATATTATACAATAGCCATCTCTCAGTAAGTGTAATGTCATGACCAACTGTCAGTAAGTGAACTATCATGACCATAATATATACATATATTATATTAAGTTCATTAATGTTTTATTCTACACATTGTTTTATAGTGCTGATTTTAATCGCCCATGAACAATTAATGTATTGCATAGCATTAAGCATATTGATTTATATATATATATAGTTCTGTATACATAAGTGCTCTCTGCTATTGCATAACACTGAGATCTGTGAAAGACAGGGTGAAATTTCTTGTTTTTCACAGTCACCAGTTATTAAGAGATTCCAATCTAAAGGGAGTTTCATAGACTTGAGTGACAACAAGATTTGAGCACAAAATTCCATATAGCCTTTGAGTGTTAATAAATCAAGCATTATTGTTGAATATCATGTCTTGTATAGACATAACGTATTTAAAGCACAAATGAGAGCTGTTAAAAGGTGATTATGATACTACAGTTACAGGCAGCTGGCCATGATACTACACTTACTAACAGATAACCATGATACTACATACGAGTAGCTAACTAACACACTACATTTACTGACAGATGATCATGTTACTACCCTACGACAGATAGCTATGATACTACATACGGGTAGCTAGCTAAGATACTGCACTTAACAACAGATGATCATGATACTACACTTTGTGACAGACGGCCATGATACTACATACGGGTAGCTAGCTAAGATACTGCACTTAGCAACAGATGGTCATGATACTACACTTAGTGACAGATGGACATATTACAAATCTTACTGGCAGGTAGTCATAATAATACAATAACAAAAACATGTACAAGATGTCGTATATACTCACGAACAGTCAAGGTTCTACACTTTCTGATGGATGGCTATGCTGCTACACTTACTGACAGATGGTCGTAACATCACTTATTACGTGATGGTCATGATACTACACTTACAGGCAGCTGGTTATGAAATTACACTTTCTGGTACTACATTTATTGACAGATGGCCGTGATATAACACTTACTGAGAGATAGTCATGATACTAATCTTATTGACAAATGGTCATGATAGTACACTCACTGACAGTTGATCATGTCACTACACTTACTAAGAGATGGTCATGATACTAGATTTACTGAAAGATGGCCATTATACTACATTTACTGACAAATGGTTGTGACACTACACTTACCAAGTGATGGCCATGATACTACAGTTACTGACAAGTGGAAATGAGTCAACACTTACTGGCAGATAATTATAGCACTACAATAACTGACAGAGGTTCTCGATACCACATTTACTCGTGGACAGTCAAGATTTTACATTTACTGATAGATTGACATTATACTACATTTACTGACAAATGGTAATGATGCTACATTTACTGACATATGGTAATGATGCTACATTTACTGACAGATTTACATTTACAGCAACATGTTTTAAAACAAAGCTGGAAATGTCATGTTGATGCTTGTTTTGAAAGTGATGCGAATTTAAAAACTCGATTATCTGGTGAGATACCACCAGTGTCTCACCAAACAGATGGATTAGAAAGCTTTACCATATAGCAAGAGTCCAGCAATAGTGAGCCTCCAAAAGGAGGGGCTAGAAAACTAGATAATCCAACAGGAGTCCAGAAGTAGTGAACCACCAAAAAGGACGGATTAAATAACTTTACTATCCAGTAAGTGCACAGAAGTAGTAAGCCACCAAAAGGATGAATTATAATACTAGGTCATCCAATAAAAATCCATCAGTAGTGTCTCACCAAAAAGTCCAATAAAATTCTCAGTTTTTGTATTAAAACTAGTTGAAAATACAGTAAATATCTCAGTCATTTTGTACTTCAATGTGGGTTTTGGACGTTGTTCTTTATCTAATAATATAGTTTATTTAGGGGTACAATGTTAAGGCTTATTCTATTTTGTTTACGCTATTCATTCTACTTAAAGAACTAGCCCTATTACTAATTTCGTGCTTTTACTCAAAACGATCTATTCCACTATAAATCAAAAACCTAATTTGGTATCAATGATAGCTACTATTCTGGACTCAACTGGAATATTTCACTAACTATGAAATGCTCCGCTTATCTGATTTTGTGCTAATTTTGCGAGTGTAATTTTCCAATGTGATCATCATACTTATTTCGGTAAACTTAATCATGATTAATCACTAATAGCATTCTATTAGTGTTTGTAAAATGTGTTTTTGTTTTGGCTCGTTTCTTTATCAAGATCGACTGCTATGTTTAAAATGTTTTATTCCACTCCAAAAAGCCTCGTTTTATTTGAGTACATGAATTTTAGGTTCCATTCCAATAAATTTAATATCAATTATTCTTTTAAAATTGTTGAGTTAATACCTATGGTCTCGCCCACTCAGCAACCAGGCCCACCCAATCACAGTTTGCTTGATGGTTTCATCGTCCTTTCATTACACCTGAATGTAGCCGAACAATGTATATATCTATAGTAATGTGTGTTTGTCGCGTTCTATGCTACTAATACATTGTTGTTTCAAATGCTACTCACCCTACATAGATTTTTTACCCCTTATTTCATCCTTAAATTTGTTGTTTTAATGGTCGCTTCAGTTTTGGGTATCATTCTATATAATTGTCTGGTAGTAGGTAACAGATAACCAGAGCTGTTCAAACGTTTGTAGCAGGAATAACGCAGGAATAAGTGGCAACTCATGTTGATATGCCCAGGTTCGTTATAAATAGGTCATTGACACGCTAGACTGACCGGAAGAGTTCTTAGGAGGTCATAACACACCTTTAGTAAATTACAATGTTACTGCACATCTAAAGTTCATAAACAGTACAATATAACATGACCACGTAACAACAGTACGCATTGTTCAGTTTATTAGAATCCTCTTTCCTCACACAAATTTGTTTACAAATACAAATTACTTTGATCATGTGATGTAGGAGATGATTGTTTAACATCATAAATTCAGACGTAGTCATATCATATATAGTCTACGAGACAAGACATAAAAGCAATGATAACTCAAATTTTCAAAGACATTTTCATTATTTGTATATTTACGCACATCTTTCATCTAAGTTTGTCAACTATGGCAATCAGAATGGAGTATTATTAGGTTATATATTGTAACTGCTAACAGCTGATGAAAGAGTCATAATAAAATATAATTTAACAGACGTCAGAGTGTATTCCAATTAACAAATCTTTTAAGATTACTCACAAGTCTACTACTTCTAACTGTTTTCTGTTAGAGGACAACCAATCAGAAAATTACATATATCAGATGTGAAAATTTGGTGTTAGTGCTGCATAGAAATCAAATTGTTGACAATGACTTCGTGCATGTGGTTTCACTCTTTTTTTTCTTCTAATATTACATTAAACAAAAAGTGTAAAAACACACTTGATTTTTCAAATGTTGTTCTGACAGAAAATGCTGTTAGAGGTGATGTAAGGGAATGCTAATATTTAGGTTCTTTGGTACCTATAGAGAATAGAATAACATCTAAATTGTACTTAATGTTAGCCCTACCATGCTGCAATTCGAAGGGCTTTTCCAAAAAAGCTAACACTACAATCTATAACATCCATACTCTTCCCTCCCCCTAAAAAAATGGTTTCGAAAAACATAAAATATTACAAAACAGCAAAGCCTTCACAGAATGCACTGTAATGACTATACCTTGTTAAAACACGATTTTGGAGAATTCTCGTTTTTCGTTTGTTTTGCTGGAGCATTGGATATTCTCTACTAAACTTTGAAGTCTTTGATGGTATAGTCATGAATATATAAATGGCGAGACACGAACTTAGCAGTGTTGCCTCTGATCTCTAGTGTGAGGAACACATTTGACTAATAATCTTTATTGCGCTCCATGTTAAGGTTTCTAGATCACGGGCAATCTGTAATGTGAACTCAGAACTCTTTATGAACATTGTGTTAATATACGAGTATGAATTTAAAGGTCACGTGTTACAGGTATGTCTCTCCTTTGTGGTGCCATCGTTACTAGGAGTAAAGATGTTGCCGCTATCTAAACGAGCCCTTAGAGTTTGAAAATTTGTTTTCCGATATAATATTAACACATCTTAGAATTATGTAATTATCTCTATTATTGTGAAGACAATGGATGACGAAATATAGAATTTTGGCAACAGAGAAGTTGGAGTTTATTTGTGACTGACTATATGTATTGTTACTTATATTAAAATCTTTAGTTTTCTGTCGGACGTAACCTAACTTATGATAAAAAAAGCTTTCGTACCTGTCACATTATAACTGAATTCATTGTCACCGCAACTCAGTTTCCACAAACTCATGAATTGTTTTTGTCTTGTTTGTAATTAAGCACAAAGCTACACAATGAGCTATCTGTGCTTTGCCCATCACGTGTATCTGAACCCGGATTCTAGCGTTGTAAGTCCCCAGACATACCGCTGTGTCACTGGGAGGGGGGGGGGCTCTTGCATTGTAATTTGATATATTGTGCGTGTTAGATTATTTTATCTATGGGTTTGGGTTGGGTTTTATATTTCTAGAATTGTGAGAGAGGAGTGTAGTAAGGAATGATATTGATGCAACAGGTATGTTGGGTATGTGCTCAAGGGAATAAGTAAACTAATTGACGTAGTATATGAATAGTCTCAGGTCTGGCCCGATCACCTTTCAGATTTCAACCACGTGTTTAACATGCCTCTTTATACAGAAATAACTGATCACGACAATGACCAAGAATGAGTTCCTCAGAGCAACTAAAATTATTTGCAAAAGAAAGACCAGTTTCCCTTCTCCTATCTATACCCTGCTAATTTGTTAATAGGATCGGTCCATAGAACAAATCCCACTAGATTTTAGAATAAATTGTACAAGATTGATTAGAACATCATTTGGGAGCTCAAATGTTGAACGTTTATTAAAATAGTGTTTTAATGCTACTAAACCTTCGTGGTGGAATGTTAAGGTATATAGAGATTCAATATCCATGGTAATAAAAGAAAAGTGTTCCATTCAGATCCAAAGGGAAAATGATGAAAGAGATTGAAGCCATGATTATTGCTTAAAAAAGCCAATAGAGTTTGTTTCTTGTTTGTTTGAAGTTAAGCACAAAGCTACACAATGGGCTATCTGTGCTCTGCCCACCACGGGTATCGAAACCCGGATTTTAGCGTTGTAAGTCCACAGACATACCGCTGTGCTACTAAGGGCAGCCAATAGAGAACGAAAAATAAAAATAAAATTAGTTGGGGCGTTACCATCGAAACACTGTAGGTCTACTTGTACTGTCGAGCCTATGAATTTTAACTAATTGATAAAATAAATAAATTTTAGTATCATAAGACGATAAATTTGGGTGTTCTTCAGCACCAGTCATTCTGTAGGTGGAATCATGAATGACACTATGATATCGTAACAAGAAATCTTCCGAGAGTTTACTGAACAATAATATGTCACTAAATTGCCTTCCTTTAGATAGATATCATTACATTACTGTGCAACAGCTCTAATATTAGATGATTTAATTATATCTTCTAGGGATCGCAGTTCGAATATTCTTTTTTCAGCACAAGTGAGGTTATTTTCGTAGCCATGTGCTTTGATATTCATATCATTGTTTTCAGTTCCATATTTGTCTATAGTTACGTGTTAAAAGATATCAATATTATCTTACTTATATAAACTATTCACAAGAGTACTATAAAAAAAGATTGGAAAGAAATATGTACAAACTCCAACGAAGAAAACACGCTGGCTTTAGAAAAATTTCTCAACAGATTATTTACATGTAACTAACCAAATAATAGAAAAATCAAATGAATACAACTTACGTTTATGTGTTGGACTTATATTTTATGAAAAAGCGTTTGACCCTAGAGAACACTGCACAATATTAAATGATTTAGCTACAATAGACTTCAATCTGACGTACATTGAAATCTTAAGAGATATATACACAGACGCAACAGCAAAAATACATCTTAAAAAAGAGGTATCGTCAGCGATAAAGTTTGTTTGTAATTAAGCATAAAGCTACACAATGGGCTATCCGTGCTCTGCCCACCACGAGTATCGAAACCCGGATTCTAGCGTTGTAAGTCCGCAGACATACCGCTTTGCCACTGGGGGGCAAGTGATAAAGATAGGGAGAGGGGTGAGACAGGATCATGCAATATCTCCGAAACTGTTTACAGCAACTTTACATGAAGTATTCAGACAAACTGAGCTAGAGAATGAAGGTATAAAAATAGATGATGAGACATTAATAGATCTAAGGTATGCAGATGCTGTAACTCTGTTTACAAATTCAACAAAAACGATTTAAGCCCTATTAAACAATTTGAATGACAATATCAATAAAGCAGGATTAAAAATACATAAGGGAAAACCAAATATATGACCAACTATCATGACACAGATACCATTAAAGTTGAGAATGAAGAAATAGAGAAAGTGTCAGAGTACAAATATTTAGGACAAACCCTCAAAATGAAAAACACAACAAGGGAAGAAATTTTGGTAAAAATAAAGGCAACATGGCAATGTTTTAGAACGTATAATGAAATTCTAGAGGATCAAGATATCCCCATTACTTTAAGAAAAAGATCATGGATCAGTGTGTACTGCTAACCTTATCATACGTCTGCCAAACAAGGGCACTAACAAAAGAGATAAGGAAAGAGATAGAAACCACACAAAGAGCTTTGGAAAGAAAAATACTTCATATAACACTACAAGACAGATAGAGAAATGACAGAATAAGAAAAACAACAAATATATTAGATGCAGTAAGGTTCATTCTATAAACTGAATGCAAGTGGGCTGGGCATGTAGCAAGAAATTCTGATAATAGGTGGACATTAAGAACAATGAAATGGAAACCTAGGACAGGGAAAAGAGAAGATGGAGGGACGATATAGTGGCGGAAGCAGGATTCAGATGGACACTGTATGCTAAGAATAGGAAATACTGAACTGGTCTGACGGAGAGCTACATCCAACGAGAGATGACTGCAGCTTACATAGACAGATAGAAATGTTAGAAGGGATCCAGTAGGTAAAGTCCACCAGCTAAGCTGGTATTACAGTTGTGGCACAAACCTTAATCTGAGGTGTCATGTTGTGATGCTTCACGTTTCTTTGAACAAACATAACAGGGTTTTTTTTTGTTTTTTTTACATATACGTATACATATTTTCAGAGAGAGTGGGGTAGTAAGTAGAGTTGTTACACCTATTAGTATCGCTTTGTCAGTATAGTGCGTTTATACAGCATGTGATGAAAACAGCCTAAACTACTAAATGAGTATATCTCTGGTTCTTAATGTGATACAGGACCTGTAGATAAAAGTTGAAGTATGAGAGAACGTTCTGGTCAAAATGATGTGCTAAAATCAAGTAAATAAATCACAGTTTTTGTTTCTTTTTTGTGCAGCTCTTAAACAATTGCATGAAGTTTATGTATTTTCCTGTTCTCATCCATGCTTGCATTCTTTTATTTTGTTCTAAAAACGCCTTATAATGACCGATATATACTGAGTGTTGTCATGATAAATCGCCCATGGACTCAGTGTAGACTTAAAAGGGAATGAATAGACGCAATGAGTCTAGATAAAAGTCGGAAATACCTGCCACAGTTGACCACACATCACACACAGATTTTTCAACTTTTGTGCAGAGCTTCAGAACGGACAGAAACGTGGTACTAGACCTAACTGTATGACCTAACTTGGGTATAGTCGCTCAATGCATAATGTCAGGTATCAGCCTGCTGATATTCTGTGAAACCAATCTGAACGAGAAACCGAATATGTCATGGAATGGTTAGCAACACTATGTAGGAATTTAAATTCCATAATAAATCATCCATGTCATGATTCATTCGGGTAAGCTAATTCAGTCAAAACCGAGTTGAGTTTGAAGGTACTCTTGCTACATTGGTTGTAACCAAAGATATATCATTATCCAAACTTTCATTAGTTGTATCCATCGAGTAAATAATGCTTTTTGAATATTTAAAAAATTTCAACTTTGTTGCTCATTTTGTTGAAGAACATATTACCTAATTTTTTCACTTTTAATTTGGTCATAATATTCGAGTTAATTCGACGTTTAGAGACAGTTCTAAAATAGTAAGCATATTCTAAATGTTTTAAAGGTTACATTATTTGTGACGTTTGTTTGACTTGATGGTACTAACAGATCAGTAACGGCAAAACAGAGCTCATATTCTTTGTGAAAAATAACTTATGGGGCAAGTCGCAATATTCACAGTGTCTTTCTCTGCCACTGTAAACGAAAGGAATTTAGATCGATACTTATAAAGATTTTTACAGTCTTCCAATGAGCTCTGTTTACCCAGAAACAGTAGCACAATGGTGAAGGTCTTTAAAGTAAGTTGCTAATCGAGTCTACAATTCCCGTTTCCATGGGGATTAGTCTTTCTCCACGTTCTTTCAGATCGAAGGAAAACAAATAGGTGTATACCGTGTGACGCATTAATCGTTGATTCAGCTTGCTTCGCTGTAAGCAAGTAATAGATAAAGTACGTAAGCATTCATTAAGCCTTCTTATCATGAGGAACATGAAATATAAACACTGGTAAGATTACCAAGGAATTTTCCTCACAAGAACGTCCACGTGCGTCACTTTAAGAACTACAGCTAGCGAAAGAAGAAACCTGTATACTTTACTGTGGACGTTTAGACATATTTCAGTTCTCTTTCGCTAGTATTAAGAAAACGGTTTTGTTGCCCTCCCTGTACAATATGTCTTATAAAATGTTTTGAAACGCCTTAAATTACTTTTATCTTTGTTCAGTATAAAATACTTCAAAAACTGAACTAAAACCAAATAAAAATAAATTTTTGTTAACAAAAATAATTTCTACTGGAAACACGAAAAGGAATTTTTAGAATATATCATAATTGTTTTTTTTTGTGGTACTCAGAGTTTAAGTTTTCATTTGATCCAAAGTAATTGAACAATAACTCTTTACTTAAAAATTCATGGAACATTATATAAGAATGGAGAAACAATCACGATAGTGAAAATGAGCTAGAGTTACTTTTCTTTAATTATCTTTCTTAGCTACTTTGAAACGCAGGAAATAACACTTGAATAATATCTGTTTCTTATCGAGTTAACCGTCACTAGTTTTGAACACTACCCACCGACAACTCATGGATTACTCTTGTAAGGCCCAATAGTAGGATTTGACCTTATAACGCACCCGCGTCCACAAATTACGGATCGCATTATTTTTGTTATTGTTTTTGGCAGCAACGGGACGCAATCCATATAACATCTACAGTACGGCACCTTTCAAGAAAATATTGTTTCATTGACATCTAGATTTTTTGGTGCATTCCACAATTTATTAGTGTAATAAGTTTAGATTTTTGAGAACAAACGTAGGTAAAGAAAAAGTTATTCGGTGTCTGTTAGAAATTGCATCATTTTTTTCACTGAATGAATTAGTAGTGGTCCTAGCGATCAACTCCAATATTGTTCACTGTATATTGAAGCCCCCCCCCCCCCAGTGGCACAGCGGTATGTCTGCGGACTTACAACGCTAGAATCCGGGTTTCGATACACGTGGTGGGCAGAACACAGATAGCCCATTGTGTAGCTTTGCGTTTAATTACAAACAACAACGTATATTCAAATTTCTTAAAAGTGTGTTTAATTACAAGTCAAATTAATTATTGTCCTTCAGTTTTCTTTTGTTGCTTGAGAATTTGTCATTGAGACACAATTGAAATACCAAATTTAACATCAGAAATTAGAAAATTTTATAAATGTTGGAAACATTCGATGTTGTTGTTTTTGATTTAATCACTTAAACATTTCTTGACAACCAGATCACGCCGGATGAAACATACTTCAAACAAATAGCAGTGATGATAGAGCATATTCTTTAATGATTTGTTATAGGTCCTATCAATATAAATATAAAGGCATAGCATATGTACTTTGAACTAAAATATAAAATGTCTCAATATACAATAAGATTAGTTTTTGATTTTAAATGGACTCCCTCACTTTTTCTTTAATATTTAATTTCCTGTTAAACCCTGATTACTATTATTTTCTTTCCTAAAAGAAATGAATAAAAAGATATTTTTAAGTCATTCTACTATTAGTGGCAGTCGTGTCTTCAATTTAACAAAACATACATCGTGTGGCATCTCTGCTGTGTTCTGATAAATTGTATTTAAACCATTAAATCTAAAGTTCAGTTAAACCCCAGCTATAAATTGAAATAAGGTGAACTTTTATTTCCAAAGTCCTCCTATTAGTTTGTTGTCTATCTCCACCCCTCCAGTGGCTCAATTGTGAGATAGAGGCCTAATACTACTAAAATTTGGAGTTTGATCCCAGAAGTGGGCACAGAACAGATAGCCTACTGTAGAACTTTGAGCTTGTCAACAGACTGTTTATCTATTTTCTGTCTAGTTATGCATCTATTTATCATTTTTCTGTCTTTTAATGTGTCTGTCTATCAGTCTGCTTTCAACGGTCAAAGCACAGAAGTAAAGTACTAGTCCATGAGCCATAGGCAGAAAATGTTAAATTTCGTTTGACAACTGAGGGGACCAATATCTTTAGATTAGAATAAGTACAGCAGTTGTCATATGTTTCAAAAAGTAATGTTCTGGAAAAAATACGTGCACGTTAATTGCTAATAGGCATTTCAAAAATGCTTATTTTTCATCTAAAGTCTTTGTTTTGTAATTAACTTTAGTTACACATTTGTTTCATAGGTGACTCTGAATCATCAATTAAACAATCACACTGATGGAATGTTTCAATATGGCAGCTCCATGAGCTGTTGTGTTCATGTTATTGTGGAAGAAGAAAGTACAAAGTTTTCACCTACAAGTTTCAAAAAATTTGTGAATGTATTAAACAATGGTCTACCATAGATAGCAGGGAGAGAGATGTATATTGCTGTGCAATTATCTACAGAAACAGGAAAGTGCCTTGATCATGTGTTCCCATTATCTGACTGATAATTTATCCTGTGTTGCATGTTTGAAAGATATTGAAAGACTAGGCTTTGAGTATCATAAAACGTGTTATGCTAAATTTACAGATGTAAAAAGAATAGCGAGTTCCAAAAAATGATTAGAGAAAGCTAACAATACTGCCAATCTCCTGAATATAACCGATGACTCTGCTACTACAGAGCTGGAGTATCCCAGCCCTAAACCTTTGCTATGGTCAGCACTGGGATAAAAAAAAGTCAGCTAATCTGCGTTCTACTGGAATTAGCCCTGATGCTAAACTATGTGCTACTAGTATAGAGACTGGTAGGTACAAGTATTTATATATGTTTCCTGAAGAGTATTTGATTTGCAATCAAACCATGAGGTTTGTGACAGAAGGGCACCCCAGGAAAAGAAAAGCAGGAAGTTTGATATTATGTGTCATATATGAAGCTGAACAGGCCCTGAAAAGAGCTGCAGATATGAAGTAGCATGAGGAGATGCTTTTGAAAATTAGACACACTGACCTAGTAGCCAAAGAAACGCAATACCATAAATCATGTTATCATGCTAATAGGCATATACTAGGTGCCTGGCATCGTCTCCTAATCTACCTGCTGAGAAAGACAAGTTTCATGAGGAGTCTTTCATTCACTTATGTGAAATGCTAGTCATAGAAAAAATCGTCAAGGCTGGAGATATATATATATATATAGAATGAAAACTTTGACAAGGATTTTTGAAGAGGCTGTCATGAACATCCAATTAAATAAGGTAGAATATCAAAATTTCCGCTTGAAGAGACGGCTACAACAAAAATACCCACAACAATGAATCTGAAAGAATTTCTTCAATGATTCAGGAGAAACATACAACTGATGAAAAGACTGAATAAAACTGCATTGTTTATGAAAAACTCTTTTGAACAATCCTCCAACAAAATTGGCCCATGGCCTTCAACTGCAAATGTATTTTATGATGATGCTCTTTAAACCTTTGTTCCATGCCATCTCTTCAATTTTCTTGCTTGGTGTGTGTGGGGGGGGAGTCAGATGATGTAAATTTTGATTAATATGAAAATCATTGGAATAGCCCAGGACGTCACCTACTTGGCATCAAAGGGAAGGAAGGATACTCCAAAGCACTAGGCCCTTGGAATGATGATTCGTCATTTTTCAGGATTTTCAAAACTCATTGAATTTTTGAATGGCCTTGGTCATACAGTTTCCCATTCCAGAATTACTGAGTATGACATCGCACTTGCAGCACATCAGTTAAATCTGAAAAAGGTGCCAAAAACTATGGCTTGGGATAAGAATGACTTTGGTGAAGAGATAGCAATAGGAGCTAGGACCACTTACAACACAAATAGGATTGCCATTCAGCGAAAGGTGGAGAATGAATCATCATTACAAGCATTTGAACTTGGTCTGAAGAAAAGCCATAAAAGAACCATTGAGATATTGAAAAATTTCATCATACCATACTGCAGTGGGAATAAAACAGAACCAACTCGCTTGCCTGAGTGGAACGTTACATTGTTGGATTAAGTCTGTGAACAAAAGGCTACACTCTGATACTGCATTTTTTTCTAAATTGCCAGAGAATGAAACCTCTCTTCATAGGTTGCACAGGTTTCAACATTCTCCTGCATCGATCCGATTTGCCACCAATAAGCCAGATATCATACTTGCCAGTAATTGATGCTAGCCCAATGGAGATTTCAACTGTTTATGCTATTCTTCAAAAAAAACATAGAGTTAGCAAAAAGCTACAACTTGAGACAATAGTATTGGTGCTCGATCAGGCCATCTACCATGAGGCCCAACAGATTCGGTGGAAGAACCATACATTTCAGGATCGCCATGTGATCCGTCTTCTAAAGCCTACTTAGCTGTCTTGGGAAAACGTTTTAAACTTGTTGAATTGCAAGATATTCTAGTAGAATCAGCAATCGTGGCTGAAGGGTTCTCTAATGCCCAAATGACCTGTGTTATATCATTTTAAGTAACTTTCTATGGCAAATGGAACCATGTATCGTAAAATACTGTTTGCACATGGAACATAAAAAATTTGGATTATATACTTGATTGTTATAAAGTAACTTACAAAATTGGAAGCTAGAGTATCAAAGTCAACCAAAGACAATTAAATGATTGGCTGTCTTTTAAATTGAGAGGAGTTTAGTCGCATCATCAGTTGGTACCAATAGAAAGACGGACACATTCACTAATTTGCAAGCTTTGGTAAGTCACAATATTCCCTTTTTTTGGGGGGGGTCACTTTCAGCATGATATACTGGTAGATTAATTGCCACAAACATGCCATAAATGTCAAAGACTTAGTTAAACAAGAATTTATTAAAAATGACACTGAATAAAGGAATTAAAACATTACATTGCCAATATCACTTATTTTGCATTACATGTACGACTTTTGTTTGCCATAGAAACAGTTAATGTAAAACAAGTTGAAATAATTTTTTTAATCTTATTCAGAATAGTCCATTTATGACTAGTCCATTTACATTAGTCCTCTAGAATAGCCCATTTATGAGTCAACATCCTAAAATTACTGTTATAACTCTGTTTCTAGTGGTAGATCACAGTCAGGAAAGTCTCCAGTCGGCATCAAACAAACGGTTAACATGAAACCCTCTGGAGAAGTAATGAGCAATTTTAAGATCAATAACATCGCATTTTTTAAATCATCACTCTCAAATTACCTTAAAGTCACTGTTTCTGTTTTGTCCCCAAAGTTTTCATACTTACCTATTAAACGTATTAGAACTCTTCGGCCCACGGTCTGTACTGAAGAACCATAAAAAAAGCAGTTAGTAGACAAGTTCATTGTGATCACGTAGTTTTACTGTACTTCTCTGTTGTCCGTATGGATCACAAAGTTATTTCCTTAATAGCATTGGAATTAGGTTTGATATTTTTTTCTAAAAATGTTTATCTTTAACAAAAGCGTGTTCCTACAT
>NW_013665949.1:584927-608589 GCF_000517525.1 Limulus polyphemus | reverse complement strand
GTGTAGCTTTGTGCTTAATTGCAAACAAACAAACAAACCAACATAAAATAGAAAAAAAAACAACTTCAAGACAAAAAACGTTTACTCTTTACAAATTTGCCTTTATATTATTACTATTTTCTTGCACTTAATGGGGGCAGTAAGTGTCCCATATATTTAATTGTATCATTAAGTTTTCTTCTTGTCTTATTAATAATTACAATAGTCTTTTGCTAGGGATGTTTCTTGAAGCCTCTGGGCGTTTTCCTGTGTTTCTGCAATACATTACAAACCAGTTCTCAAAATCTCGATTATTTAACGTGTTATGCATAATGAATAATATTTGTACAATTTGAAAGAACGGAACTTCGTTTATTTAGAAGTAATCCTTTAAGCTGGGAAGAATATTTTCAAAAATAGACGAGTGTCCTTTATGATATCACTAGGGGATTAGTTTTTGTGTTGGTTAAGCTTTAGATACTTCAGTGTCCCTTCAAGTTGGTTTCACCTGAGTCATCAGTTCCAGTAAAAATATTATTGTTGAACGTGAATATCCTTCAAAACGGTGGTGAGATACTAACGCCATTAGAATCGATTGTAAGCATTCCTCAATATGACAAATACGGTGCCTTTGGCTTGTTCAGCAGTCCTAAGCTTATATGTACGTGTGCACTAAATTATAATACTTAATAGTGTGTTATCGTTGCTCTTCAGTACTTCTGTTTTCAACTCTTACATAGTTGTTTAAACAACATATATCATTCATACCTTATTACGTCTGCAGCCACTTGTATATTTATATATATATAATGTTTCGTCCAGCGAGATCCGCGGAATCTAAAACAACAGAATCAGGATATTATTTCTACGAAGAGATGGTGGACACTTTCTTTCCCTTCATTTGAGCAATACATGGCTTGTAGTCCCCTGGTAAGTCAGTGGTAAGTTTATAGACTAACAACGCTAAGATCCAGGGCTCGATTACCCGCGGTGGACAGAGTGCAGATATCCCATTTCCGTTAAAACGACAACAACAAAACTTTATTTTACTTTTAGGTACAGCCTACATAATATCTGTAGTTCTATTTTCAAATCCAAACAAACGTCAGAGAAACATATGGATCTTCCAAAATATTCGTAAAACTTTAAATAAAATCTACGAAATTGCTTGCTAGTTTGAGTATGAAAAACTATGATAAAAAGTACGTTACATCTGTCAAGATGCAAAAAAGCAAAAGAAAGTTGGCTGTCGAAAGCAGGACCGTGTAATAAATTAAGTAAACAAAATACATACACTAGAATATTTTTTTAAGTAATATAACCATAAAGTGTCAAAGGGATAACACCATATGAACCACTTATCTGCCCAGAACAGAAAGCAACTAAGACTTAGTGAAACAAAAGAAAAATACCAAATCACCCCACTGTCCACTTGAGACAAAAGCAATTAAGACTTCGTGTAAATATTACCAGACAATACGGGGGTACAGTAAGTTACATTATAATGATTTTGGAGTCTCACCATATCGTTGAAGTCCATGTTGTCATGTCCAGTCACACTCTATCAGATGAACGTGCATCTTGATAATAGCCCTATAGTGTAGTTTCCATTTCCAAAGGTTCTGTCGTAAGGCTATCATTCTTAAAGTACACCCATCCTCCAAACTACTTTCCATAACCTATCTTGAGTATAAAGACGACAGTTTCCCTCTGTACAGGATGGCGACTTTAATGGTATGTCTTCATATGAAATAGCTTAAATACGTGTTTCATTCTTCAGCTGCTTGAGTATGAGACAGTTGAACAAATACGTCGTGGAAGAAACTTGTGTACACCTGATTTGTATAACTTTTTCCAGATGTAGATCCTTTTTCATTTTGTTGAGTATTATTCTCTGGAGCACTTGGATGGCTATTGGCTCTGACCTTTGTGTTCGTGGATTTTCACCTATTACAAGATATTGCCCTTTGCTCACCACGGCCGGGGTACGACTTGTTGCAGAACTCTTTCTGGATGGTCTTGGTAGCTCAAGGTGATCCATACCTTTGCTTTCCAATGCCATTAGGTACAAGGGATATCCTTGTCTTGGAAATTCTGAAGCTTCTATCCGAACACATCTTTATTACCTGTGTGTATGAAAATTTTGCATCCAAAAGGGCTATCACATACTCTTCGGAAAAGCGATACATTTTAGATGTCATCACACTACCTACTAATGCCGAACAATGTCAAAATGTAGTTCTGTTACATTCTGCTTCACTACAACTTTTTATTGGTTCTGGTGGTCACGTGACTTGTTGATTTGTTTATTCAAAATCCTTTTCAACCCTAAAAAAAAAAAACCTAAAAACCTAAAATGATTTATAAGTTTAGTAAAATTAATGAAATTCTTATTTCTTTCAGTTTTCAGTTGAGAACTATGGGCTGTTGACCTTGAGACAATAGAAATTATTACTTGAGGAAATCAAATTATCGAATAATTAATACATTTAAGTGGTGTGATGTAACAGCTTTAGTTAGATAAATAAATCAAATTAATAGATTAGAATATTTATTTATCACTAAGCACAAAGCTACACAATGGGTTATCTGTGCTATTCTCACCTCGGGTGACGAAACCCGAAAAAAAATAAAAAGTATAATATAAATTTTTATGTCCTCCAAGGACCAGCGGTAATTTTACTGACTTAATACGCTAAGATCCGAACTTTGATTCCCTACAGTGTAAAGTGCATAGATAGTTTTGTGATATAACAAATAAATAATAAATGCTATATAATAAACAGTTATAAAATATGACAATTAAAATATAATCGAAAGAATATTTTTGATTTATTTCATCAATAATTTGAGGAAATTTAACATTGTAACTTAATAAAAAAAATTCCAGAATTAGAGTTAATGAAACGAGAACAACAGGATTGGCTGAAAGAAATATTCGTAATAGATTTTTAGGTGACAAAAGTATAAAAACTTGCAAGGTTTTTAATTAACTAATTAAAGATTGAAAGATTTATAAGTTACACCACTACTTATATACAATAGAACATTAACAAACTGTGGTTACGTATTAAAGATTGTAGAAAACATATTATACAAAAAAGTTCATATTTGAGTATCATTCTAATGAGCTCATGCTTGAATTATTTACTTAGAGGCTTGAAATTGACTTAGTGTTTGGCGTATCGAACTGGGAATCCGAGGGTCTCGGGTTTAAAATCTGTTCCTTTCAAATATGCTTCACAATTTCATTTCTGGCTGCATCATAAAAGTGACAGTCAATCATTTTACTCTTTACGAGTAACCACCTTAGACGACGAGTGTTCCACAGCTCATAAATATTTACGGTTACGCCTGAACCATAGTCTCTGACCTAGACATTTAGTCCAGCGTGTTCAGATGAATAAACAAATATTGAATAGAATACCCCAAACTTGTTTAATTAATTAACTATTGTTATGATTCTATCATGGACAAATATTAGAAACATAGAAATACTCTTTAAAAGTTTTATCACAAAGCTTCAATGAATGTAACTGTCTGTTTGTTTGAATTTATGCACAAAGCTACACAATGGGCTACCTGTGCTCTGCCCACCACGGGTATCGAAACCTCATTTCCAGCGTTGTAAGTCCGCAGACATGCCACTGGGGGCAATATAATTGGCAATGTTTAAAATTAATGACAACAATAGGAGTTTTAAGGTTATTAAACATGAAGAAATGTTTATCTCTTTATTTACTTGTGGGAGAATAACTCCATCACATTTAAATATTGTGTATGGCATTAGTAAACAATGTCAAAAATGTTGTCTAAGTTATTTTAAGCAGAATACTCGAATATTGTAAAATTTTAACTTCAGTTGAATGAAACGAATATACGATATTTTAACACTTTCTTGTCACCGCAAATATATGCAATAAATAAAGGCTACAATATGTAA
The DNA here is from genome assembly GCF_000517525.1 of Limulus polyphemus. Lineage (NCBI taxonomy): Eukaryota > Metazoa > Arthropoda > Merostomata > Xiphosura > Limulidae > Limulus > Limulus polyphemus. The sequence goes on along the minus strand of NW_013665949.1, from coordinate 604,667 downwards.
ATAAATTTGTTAAGATAAAAGTATATCAATAATGAGTTATAGGAAAGACTTATTACTTCATCTCATCCGAAAAGGATTTTTTCTCGCTGTCCACTACCTCATTTTTCTGGTCTATTTCAGTCTCTTCTTGAATTTGCAAGTTTTCACTCTTGTAGTTTGCCGTTACAACCAGAATATAGTATATCTCTTCTGATAAAATAATAATGTCGTCCTCCAGATAATACTTGCTTTGGTCTAGCAGCGTTACTTCACTGTGTATGGTAAATGTAATAGCTTTGTTTTCAAAGAGTGTTCTGAATGAATCACGTGTCATTTATGTACTCCCTTAATTTTCCATTGAAATGATAGCATGAATATCTACTATAAAGTTTGTTTGTTTGTTTTTGAATTTCCCGCAAAGCTACACGAGGGCTATCTGCGCTAGCCGTCCCTAATTTAGCAGTGTAAGACTAGAGGGAAGGCAGCTAGTCATCACCACCCACCGCCAACTCTTGGAATACACTTTTACCAACGAATAGTGGGATTGACCGTCACATTATAACGCCCCCAGGGCTGAAAGGGCGAGCATGTTTGGTGGGATAGGGATTCGAACCTGCGACTCGCAGATTGCGAGTCGAGCTCCTTAACCACCTGGCCATGCCGGGCCCTACTATAAAGAATGAGCCTTTCGAAATGGACCTTTTTCTCCCTCTTAACACAGATTAAAGATTCTTTTTATCAACATGATTATAAAATTTAAACAACTAAGATACTAAGATATCACAATCCATCACCTTTGGCTCTGGCTGTTTGTTGACATAGAAGTTTTTGGTAATGTGTATATATGACCTTTGGTACTCATATTTCTTCTAGTTAACTGTCTGACACACTGATCATTTGTGATTTCAAACTTTCGTTTCACAAAACATATCTGAAGTAGTGCGCTTTCTTGGACAAGCTGGGCATTTTAAAAATGTTTTGGTGGTATAAAACAAGAGGTTCTCTTGCAGTATGATTAATGATTTGTGTAACATAAAAAATGTCTTTGTGATCCTCTTCAGTAATTTTCCTACACAACTGGAAAAATCTTCGTGTGGACTGAAAAAACCGTTGGAGATATCATCTACTTCTCTGATTTCTGTAAAAAATGTTTTCAATAGTTGTCCCAGTACTGCTTACTCCCCCCAGTGGCTCAGCGGTAAGTCTATGAGATTATAACGTAAAAATCGGGTTTCGATACTTGTAGTGGGTACAACACAGAAAGCCCATTGTTTCTCTTTAGGTTTAATTAGAAACAAACAATACTGCTTAAAGAAACAACCTTTAAGTACGAAGATCTTTGTAAATGATGACTGTCTAAGTCTCTTTAAAGCACATAAGAACTGATGAATACAGTGTTTGGTTTGGCTAGAGCCTTGCCTCATCTGAAACTTGAAAATATCTATCAACAGGACATAATATCTCTTCGTCACAAAGGCAAAGGTCTGAGGGCTTATACGCTAACATTTCGATTTTGATACCTATGGTTGGCAAATCATAGAAAGCCCATTTTGTAGATTACTGTTTAACAACAAAAAAAACTGTCCAATCTGCTAGAGTCTAGCAATAGTTTTATCTTTTATTCTTTTCCTTGTGACAAATCATATGTTGTCAAGAACTGTTCCAGGTTCTCTAGTAAAACCGGAAGGAAGACTATTGCTAGGAAATATGATATTCATTTAGCCCCACATGAAAATCATACACAAAATAATGTCGAACGTTTGCAACAAACACATGTTCACTGTGAAACCTTTGCAAATAACTTACATCCATTAAGACATCCTAGCTGACCAGTTCCAGCTATTGTTTCAACATCCATTTTCTCAAGTTGTTGTTTTTAATTCCTAGTTTCTGTAAATAAACTAAACGTCTCATATTCATGCTTCCCAATACTTAATGTAATTTGTTTGAACTTGGAAATACCACGAACTTGCTTACAATTAGCTTCTCCCACATACACACTGTCCATATTTCTGTAGTGTGTAATTCCACCTACTTCTTTGTTAGAGGAAGCTGAAACGATGCTTAAAACATCTAGTTTCACGCTGACTTCTTTCTTAAGATAGTATTGTATGGTCCAGTGTTTGAAGCCTATAAATCTTAATTCTGCAAATAGTAAATTTTCCCATTAAAATCAGTTGTATATTTCAGGGGCTCTTCCATTTTCACTACATGTTTTGATAACTTTCTGGTGACCACCACTCAGCACTACGTATCTGATTGAAACCTGAAGTTCAGAATGACCACCACTCTTATACTCAGCTCTACATACTTGGTTGAAACCTGAGATTCAGAATGATCACCACTCTTATACTCAGCTCTACATATTTGGTTGAAACCTGAGATTCAGAACGATCACCACTCTTATACTCAGCTCTACATATTTGGTTGAAACCTGAGATTCAGAACGATCACCACTCTTATACTCAGCTCTACATATTTGGTTGAAACCTGAGATTCAGAACGATCACCACTCTCAGGTACAACACTACATAAATTATCTTCTTTAGATTGACGTAAGTAAGATTTAATCTTCTTTGAAAATTGTTGTTTCTCCAAGTCTTTTTTTTCCTCTGCAAAAGACCTCTTTCTGACAATTTGACAAGGCTTTTCTCAGTTTGTATACAAGTCATGCTGCTCAGATTTACAAAGGAATTTCTCTGAATGTCAAGATACGAAATTTGACCACATCCGTGTTTACAAATGTACAAACTCCCACTATAAAATGCCACTTCAAGTGTAGGTATAAGATAGGCGCGCACTTCACAAATATATACTGAATAATGAGGTCTCAGAGAAAAGACACAAAAAGGCCTAAATAAATTCCAGCTGGAACTTCTCTGGTTAAGTCTTGAACGAAATAGAAAATAAGATATTAACACGCAGTCTAACATTTTCCATTCCTCCTCTAAAACCTAAATTTGAAAAACACTTTTTTTAAACAATTATTACAACAAGATTCAAAACAAAGTACATGACCCAATAGTTTTGAATAATCCGATTGTATCAGAACTCAAGTAATTGGTATAACCTTGTCTTCTTTCATTAATTATAATTCTGAGTATAAAATGCCCATTTTAATAAAGAAGAATAGAAAAATAATAAAATAATTATAATGATACCAGATAGAGAAACAGTGTAGTTTTATTGACAAAAGGTAATTTATAACTCAAATATTGATAATAATTTGGTACAACAAAGTTTGTTGAGTTCAAATATATCTCATAAAAAACTAGAAAAAAATAAGTACAGAATTATTTATTAACAATTAAATATAATATAAGAAGAGTCTTTTTATATAAATCCACCAGATTGTCACCCAGATATTTTGTATAGTGTTTGGGAAGTGCATAAAGATGGTTGTCCTGTTAGACTTATAGTTTCAACTTATTTATCTATAATCACGAACTAGTTCATTTTTCACTTACGTTTTTGAGCAATTTACGTACAATAACTATAACATTACAGGTATTTTATTTTTCCTGATGAGTGACACTTTAGTCCAAACTATTGATCATAATAGGCATACGGATAGGAATGAACAAATTCGCTACAACTTATTTCTAATTGAAAAGGGACATAATAGTTCAATACGTAAAACAGGTATTACCAATTGATTTGTTCGGAGGAAAACGAAGTTTGATAATAAACAAGATTATGACACTTATGATATACAACATTGTTTAACTAAAAGGGGACATAGATAAACGTTTCGGAATTCTATCATATTCCATCTTCAATATCTAAAGCAAAATAAAATAACTTTACATAAGTCTTTGGACATTGTCAAAGTACAATTGATAAATATAACGATAATTAAACAAATAAAACATAAAACAGTAATCATGGGGAGAAACTACAGCAAGAAAACACAACGAAATAAAATGTAAAATCAGTGACACGAACATATTAAAAAATGTATAATTTAAATGAAGACTGCATGTTATTCAGTATTGGAGAGTGCTGCTTGATGTGGAGGGTTTCTTTTATCAATAATTCCAGGTCAGTATTAGACTTGCAGAGGATAGAGAAATTTGATAGTCTAGGTTGATGTCCTGTTTCTTCACTATGTTGGCGTATAGAGAAAACACATGAGTTACTCAGTTGTTTTTTTTTTTTTGCATTTTGATGGAAATTCCCATATGTTCATAGGCTCTGACTTTTAAATGGCGTTTGGTTTTGCCAATATAGGAGGCCTTACAGTCTCCACACATGTAAAGATAAACAAGCCAAGAACAATAAGGAATGGGGAGGAGATCTTTAGTAGGGAAAAAAGAATATGCGTGATGTGGATTTAAAAACTAATCTGAAATCCACTTGAGGGTAGTAACGACCAAGTATGCGTTTAAGTTGATTTTTGAAATTTAAGCTTTGGTTGCCAGTACAGGGAAGACACGAGTATATAGTAAGTTTGGGTGCAGTTGGTACATTAATTGAATTTATGAATTTCTTAGTTAGGAAGGTGTTGGTAATGTTTTCTAATAAATGTTGTGGGTAGCAGTTACGTTTCAGGATATCATGTACGAACGAAATTTCAGAGTGTAGATTAAGATACGTGGAGCACAGGTTGTTAGCTCTGTTTAGTAAGCATGTAACAAGGTTTCGTTTATACGTAAACGGGATAAAGCTATTAAAGTGTGTAAGGAGACCAGTGGACGTCTTTTTTCGGTAAATTGATATGGAAAATCCATTAGCATTACGGTTAATGAGCATATCTAAAAAGCCAAATTATTATTATTTTCAACCTCACATGTAAGTTTAATGGCAGGATGTTTTGAATTAAGGTATTCTAAACATTTGGAGCATTGATCACTGTTATTAAAAAAAATAAAGTGTCATCCACATACCTTCTGTACAGAACAAGCCTAAAGTTAACTAGGCAGGTGTCAAGCCATTTCTGTTCGTAATAAGAGAGAAATGCATTAGCTAAAGTTGGACCTAGTGGGGAGCCCATCGCAACGCCATCTATTTGTTCATACAAGGTGTTGTTGAACAGGAAACGTGAATTTTTAGTGCTAAGATCCAGCATAGTCTTAATTTGATTTTCAGAAAAGCCATTTAGAGGAATGTTATTACGTGAAAGCTCAGATATACATATATTAATAGCTTCATTTAGGGAAATATTTGTAAAGAGGGAGGTAACATCAAAGCTCGCCATGAAGAGATTATCTGAGGGGGGTAGTTGACTTAGTTCACGTTCAAAGTGGAAAGAATCTGGGATAGTATATTCATTAGTAGTAAGTGACTGAAGTATAGATACAAGGAATTTAGCAAGGTTGTAACTAAGTGTGCCTATAGTAGAAATAATGGGTCAGAGGGGGGGGACCTGCTTTATGAATTTTGGGAAGGCCATATAACATACCAGGACGGGAGCCAGTGGGATAAAGCGAAGTAGCAACATTTTCAGATATAATATTTCTGTTTTTTAGTTCTCTTGGATACATTTGGATTTTTTTTCCTCACGTTGGATGCTAAGAGATAATGGGTCATTGTTTAAGGTTTTAAATTTTGTAGAATCGTCCAGAATATCATGTATTTTATTAAGGTAGTCATTTTTGTTCAGAATAGCAATGGCGTTGCCTTTATCAGGGCGTGTAACATGGATGTTTTTATTCAGTGACAATTGTTTTAAGGCTAAGATTTCGTCAGGGGTTAGAGGGTTAGGTTCTCTTTTACTATTAAAATTATAAAATGTAGACAGAGCAAGAGTTTTTAATTTAGTAATAAAAAATCATGGGATTGATTAAGATTGCCTTTATCGTACATGGGAAGGTTTTTCATGTTTCTGTATAGCAGTTCGAATGGATAAAGAAAATTGGCATAATTCATTTTTCATGGAGGAAGAGAGAAATTAAGTCCTTTAGCTAGGACGGATTTACATTGGTTACTTAGTGATTGTGAACCTCACTAATATTACACTAAGTAACCAATGCTACCATATTTTTCTATCCTCTTCAAGTCTAACACTGACCTGGAATTATTGATAAAGAAACCCTCCACATCAAACAACACTTTCCAATACTGAACAACATGCAGTCTTCATTTAAATTATACATTTTTTAATATGTTGGTATCACTAATTTTACTTTTTTTGTTGTGTTTTCTTGCTGTAGTTTCTCCCCATGATTACTGTTTTGTGTTTTATTTGTTTAATTATCGTTATGTTTAGCAACTGTACTTTGACAATGTCCAAAGACTTATGTAAATTTATTTTATTTTGCTTTAGATACTGAAGATGGAATCTGATAGAATTTCGAAACATTTATCCATGTCCCCTTTTTGTTAATAAACAATGTTGTATATCATAAGTGTCGTAATTTTGTTTATTGTAAAATAGACAGTTCTTATGCAAAAATGTTAAATAAAATAATAAAACAAAAATCAACGTTTTTTTACTTGCTCAATCATATATTTGTAAAGATTAAAAAATTGAAAATATTTAAGTTAAAAGAAACTTAAAACTCTATATGTTTCGGTTGAAATAATTTCACCATCTTCAGAAGAATCCATCAAGAACTACACCTAACATTGTTTATAAACCTAAGGTACGTGTATAATTAGCATATTTGTACAATTGCGCCATTTACAACAATAACTTCCAAAAATTTATTTCGGTGATTCCTGGGCCTAAATCTCTATTTAAATTCATTTTGTCTTTAGCAATTTCTAAAGATTCTCTTATATTTTATTCATCTTTTTCCGTTAACTGTGAATCGGCTTTGCCAGAACATGTGGTGAATTTTAAACATATTATTGATTGGGATAATGTAAAAACTTGTACTAAGCTAATTAGTTATAAGTGCTTCCTAATACTTAATCCTCTTTATCAGCTGGATACATCAAATAATTGTATCTTACAATTTACACTATGATAAGCATAATTACATATTTTCATGTGGAAATATATGACAGATTTTAAATAACAAACATTTAAATTAAGTTGTTTTCAAAATATGAATTAATCTAAAATATTCATTGCTATAAAATATTACTAAGCTTCAGCCAATAGTTATGTGGATTTGTTATAATTAAAGATTAGCTAGCTAAAGAGGTAATTACATCTAAAGTGATATTCATCTCTGTGAAAAAAACAGTGTGTATATTTCGTTACTAAAATGTGAAAATAACCTTTCTTTGAAAATTATATTCACTGAAAAATAGAGACCACACACAAAATAGAAAAAGAAGTTATAACAGAGTATTAGTTCACCGCTTACGAATTAAGTAAGACTAATTTTCAACTAATTTCTATCTCTTGTGGGAAGAACATGTCTTTTTAATTAGTCTTAGCTTGTACCAGATCAATCGATTCCATGAACTTCACGAGCTATTAGGTTTGTAAACAAGAGTAAACCAAGATTAGTTCGTTAATCTTAATATGTAGGGTTAAAAAAAACAAATTCCACTGATAGGCCATGCAACACCCGAAGCTCAGGAAATAGCCTTTTGTAGTGTTAGATATCAGTTAAAAGTACTCAGTGTCTCCACACTAGTAAAGAACATTTTATTATAGTTTAAAATAGCTCGATGATGAAAGTATAAAAAACGTTTAAACCGAATTATAATGTGTTGTTATTATATTAAGATGTCCCCTCACACAAGCTGTTGTCGGTTTCATCAACAACCGATATAGTAATTTGATCTAATCTAAATTTAGGAAACATTAAAAAAATACATTTAAATACTAAAAAAAATCAGTTACCTGAAAGTGTTGTGAAGGACCGTATGAATAACAATTTTCACCTACTTTTCTTACTTTTAAGTTTTCCATTTAAGCAGTATCAATGAATTGAAAAACGAATACAGAATTTTGAAACTCACAAGAGGTCACTTTACGTCTATAAGAAGTTAGTAATTTCGGTCATGTGACTCTTTTTCTTTTGTTTGTTTGTTTGTAATTAAGCACAAAGCAAAGCTACACAATGGACTATCTGTGCTCTGCCCACCAGGGGTATCGAAACCCGGATTCTAGCGTTGTAAGTCCGCAGACATACCGCTGTGCCACTGGGGGGGGGGGGCTTTTTCTTTTATTGTTCACAAGCCTCATTTTTCTTGTTTATAAGTTGACACAATGCATAATCCAGATAATCACTTTCTAAAAATCATTTTCAAACAAGAAATATTACAAGAAACAATGAATATATAGTTAATGATAAAATGAAAGCACACTTAAGAGTGAAGTAACAAATGAAAACTAGGTTAAGGATTATATCCCTGGAAATAAAATTTAATTGTTTCTAACATGTTTTTTTTTATTCTAGATATCAAAATTATTCCCCCCTCGATCGCTCAGCAACCAGTCTGCAGGCTTATAACGCTAAAAATCGTGTTCCAATACTCGCATTGTGCACAACACATAAAGCTCATAATGTAGCGTTGTGTTTTATAACAAACAAATCGAAATCATACGCTTGTAATGAAACATAATGATCAACTTAAAAACACAAGGAAAAGTGTTTGTTTGTTTTGAATTTCGCACAAAACTACACGAGGGCTATCTGCGCTATCCGTCCCTAATTTAGCAGTGTAAGACTAGAGGGAAGGCAGCTAGACATCACCACCCACCGCCAACTCTTGGGCTACTCTTTTACCAACGAATAGTGGGATTGACCGTCACGGTATAATGCCCCCATGGTTGAAAGGGCGAGCACGTTTGGTGTGACGGGGATTCGAACCCGCAGATTGCGAGTCGAGATCCCTAACCACCTGGCAAGGAAAAGTGTTTGCAGCCAGTATGAGTCTTGTTTTGAAACTGTAGGTTTTCTGTTGGAGTGAATATGACTGTTGAAAATGTTTAATAAATTTTTTATGCTCAGGTTTTAGATGAAATTCCTTATGCGAATATATACCTGCATGCATGCATGTATATTTGGATTTTATAGACAGTTTATATATATCTTGTAAAGAAATTGCAAAGGACTATCTGTGCTCTGCCTACCACAGGTATCAAAACACGGTTTCTAGAAGTCCGCAGACATACTGCTGTGCCACAGGGGGGTTAGAAAGAAATACCGGTTCCCAGTAAGTTATTATCAGGAGGGAGAAAGAGGAAAATGTCGATAAATATCAAGTAGCATTTGTTGCAAGATGCTACTAAACTTCTTTATAACCTGGTATTTGTTGCAAGATGCTACTAAACTTCTTTATATCCTGGTATTTGTTGCAAGATGCTACTAAACTTCTTTATAACCTAGTATTTGTTGCAAGATGCTACTAAACTTCTTTATAACCTGGTATTTGTTGCAAGATGCTACTAAACTTCTTTATAACCTAGTGTCTGTTGCAAGATGCTACTAAACTTCTTTATAACCTAGTATTTGTTGCAAGATGCAACTAAACTTCTTTATAACCTGGTATTTGTTGCAAGATGCTACTAAACGTCTTTATAACCTAGTGTCTGTTGCAAGATGCTACTAAACTTCTTTATAACCTGGTATTTGTTGCAAGATGCCACTAAACTTCTTTATAACCTAGTCCAATGAGACTAATCAACATTTGTTGTTTTTTTATTTTCGCGCAAGGCTACTGGAGGGCTGTTTGTGCTAGTCGTTCCTAATTTAAAAGTGATAGACCGAAGGGAAAGCAGTTACTCAACACTACCCAGACTCAACTCTTGGGCTATTATTTTACCAACAAAAAGTGAGATCAACCGTCACATTATAATATCTCCACGGCTAAAAAAAGCGAGCATGTTTGGTGACGTGATTTGCAAGTCTAGTTTATTTTGGCACCAGGCAATGCCAGTCCCAAAATAAATTAATACCGACGATGAGTGTGAAGTAAATGGAACTCTAGCTGTTCGCATATTTATTACATAAATATAATGTAACTACTACTACTGAGTTTTTCCCATTGATGACAACTTTATTGTTATATACTGTATAGTTTATTATTCTATTAGTTTTATACATAGTCCTTACAAGATTACAAAATAATCACGCAACAAATGCCTCTTGTGCACGTGCGTGGAAATTTCTCACTCTTCAAACTGAGCAAAATGTTTCATTATACTCCTTGCATAGCACCTGACCCTCCCAGAACCTCGGTTCTAGTCCGGTCTGCAACTTTCGAGTTATTCTCACGACTTATGAATTTCTTCAGCTGAGCTTATGGATAACCCAATAGTTATCCAACGTGAACATTTATTTCATTCGTATAAACAAGTTCTTATTTTTGTAAAGAAAAAACTGTAGATATACAAGTTGTTGTTCCTCACGTGGCTCAGTACTGTTTCTTATGCTAATTGTGTGTTTCCATTCAAACTTTATATATCCATTTACTAGTTTCGTGTTGCTTTTGTTTTATATTCCCTGCTTTTAAAACTATTTAACTATTTTAAATAGAATAACAAAAAACCTTGTATCCATAACATTGATTAATCCTCTTCCAATATCTCTTTACTACAATTGCCATTTTTCTTCGTGTTTTAATTAAGACTTAATTCTATCTAATGAGCCAGAAATGCAGAAAACAAACGTCTCAATAGGAGAATTCGCTAGTATAATTTCTTTTTACCGAGTAATTATCCGAAAAGTATTACTAAAATAGTTTTTTTTTCTTTTCCATCAGTAAGTGAAAAGTTTCGTTATCCGTTTTCTAAAAGTTTTGATCTAAATACCATTCGATTGGTAATTACTCATTGGCTCGGTGCCGATATTCAATTCATTGATACTCAAATAAAAAAGTATATAATTTAACTGATGTATATTTGCGGCTAGCTTCTTCAAACTAAAAATATTTCGACAGGAGTTTAAGGAACTATTCCATGTAATTGGAAAAAGTTATTCCAATTGTAAAAAATTAAAGGACTTTAAGCTTTATTGTTAAGAGCATTTTCTAATAAACCTTCAAACATTCTTTTATAACAATGATATTTTTTACAAAATAGAAGCCAAATCCTACTGACTTAGGATGAATTTAAGCAAATTCTGTATTAAGAAATCCTGATCCTTGAAATCAGAATGCTTTCTGTTGTATTAAGGCAGCTGTTGGTGATCAGAAATAAATATCTTTTTTGCTTTACAATTTAAACGACAAAAGTCAGCAAATGAAGAGAACCGTTGCACTTGATCCTCTCAGGTCTCAAACAGCTTGACTGTTTCAAGTTTCAAACACCTAAAACCACGAGATAGCGATGGCAAGCTCCTAAGTACAGAACTGCCCCTCAGTGGCACAGCAGTATATCTGCGGACTTACAACGCTAGAAACCGGGTTTCGATACCCGTGGTGGGCAGAGCACAGATAGCCCATTGTGTAGCTTTGCGCTTAACTAGAAACAAACAAACAAAGTACAGAATTTGATACTCGTACCTGCAGGCGGTTAGAACGCCCATTAATGCTTTGTTTTTGTTTTATTGTAAATGATGTGTTGTTGTTTTGAGCCACCAGGAAGAAAGGCTAATGATAAAATAACTTTATACTCATGACTCAAGACACTATGGAGCATTCATGAATATAGACTATAGGCATGCCATTTCTAGGGGAGTCTGGGACAATGTCCCCCAGAAAATGTTTGCAAATTTAATGCTATGGGATTGAATCTTGAGCCATTTTAATTCCAAATGCAGCATACACACAAACGTAATGTATTGAATTAAAAAAACAAGTTTTAATACATAAGTTGTAGCTATACATGCCATGTAAAAGTGATTAAGCCATAGCCTGACTGGTCTTATCACTTCCTACGACCCTGTTTCTGACTGAAGCCACTAGGGACGTTCATGGATTTAGACAATTTCATAGAAACTGTTCGTTCTTCTTATAGATCACAACGGAAAAAGTTAATATCTATACAACTTTATATTTGTGACTGAAGTAAGTAGAAAGACTCATGGACATTGGCTATTTTATAGAAACATTTTATTCTTCGTGTGAGCATCTAAGAAACAAATTAATATTTATTTATAGAACAGCCCCGTAAATGTAGAACTTGTATTCGTAACCTCACACTGCAATATGTTCATGAACATTCAGTATCTTGTCCTAGTAATTTTACATTCTTATTCTGATAAACTGTTTGGAAAAGCTAATTAAGTGTAGAATTTATATTTGCGACAGTTCTCGCTATGGAACGTACATAAATGTACTTTTTCAAATTTTATGATTCTTCGTATAAGCCATCAGAGCGGGCGGGGGACATCCTAATAATGTAGAACATATAATCACGATAGCTGCTACTAGGGAAGTTTCATGATTATAAAGTATTTTTTCTTCCATGTTTTACATTATTCTTTGGAACCAGTAGTGGTACAGTACACAAACTATAGAGCTTTTTATCCTGATTGCTGCCACTAATGAACATTCAGAAGTGTTGTGACGGATTTATTATTGAATATATTTATTTTAATATCGATGTTTATTTATATTAAATTTATATTTAGAAATGTACATAACTTATAATGTTAAATACGTATTGCGAAACTCCCGCCTATACCCTAAAGTTGTAGAAGATTCTCGAGTGTAAGAATCAACAATATATGTGTGTACGTACACGCTAGTGTTAGCGTTAGTATTGTTACGTAAAACTGAAATTTCGAGAAATTCTCCACACGCCTATAAATATAACCAACGCAACGCGCCAAAAAATTGTATCTATTATTGGTTTGCTATAGTTGGTGTGCTATAAACTGTGATTGTTATAACGCTTATTAATCGGGAAACTTAAGATATTTGACCAGGAACGTTTATAAATTTCGAACACTACAAACAATTTAACTTCAGTGTATTCGCATCGGACATTAGTACTTTTACAAAAATATTACCTAACTTCATGGTAGAAAACTCGGCAAAGAACAAAGAACTGAAAATTAACTCACTCATCGTGAACCCTCGATAAGATATCAAGGAAGTTCCAGACCAGAAAAATTTTTTTATATTACTTGTAAGTTTGTAAAACTCTTGTATATAAATCATTGTCTGTAATGACTATTTGTAATAACTGTTATTGTAAATTGTATTATTGGTTCTATATGAAAATATATTTGTATTGAAAAAGAAAACTGTGTGTATCAATCTTGTTGGCAAATATCATAAATTGGATATATATCGGCATTTATTTAACTACTAAATTTAAATTACAATTTAACTCAGTTTTAGGCTATTTGAACTTGTAATACGTAACATAATAGTGCTAAGTACTTTTTCAAAGTTTTGCATTTTTCTTGTGAGCAACAGGTGAATGGAGGAGGGAGACAGTCCAATAAGTAAAGATATTATACTCGTGACAAATGACACCGTAAATATATTTTCTTGCATTTTTCTTGTGAACCATTGTTATTTGTATTTGTGTTAGCCGTCCCTAACTTAGCAGTGATAGACTAGAGGGAAGGCAGATAGTCAACACCAAAATCTTGGGCTACTCTTTTTACCAACGAATAGTGGGATTTATCCAGCATTTTAACGCCTCCACGGGTGAAAGGGCGTGAATGTTCGATGAAGGGGATTCGAATCCGCGACCCGCAGATACCACTGGACTATTACTGAACAATCTTTAGCGTATCTTTTTATTTTTCATTTTGCGTTCTTCTTGTGAGCAACAGGGCTAGTACTGAATAGTCATGAGCGTAATTTTTTATAATTTTACGTTCTTCTTGTTAGTCACTGTGGGTTTTGGATAAGTCCTGTTTCCAGCTTGTTAAAGCTGATAGTATGATTCATGTTCGTCGCTTGCCTGAAGGAAGAGATAAGTGAAGACTGTCTTTATCACGGGGAACACACAGGAGGTGGTGCAGTATATGTTTGGGCAGCTATTCATCATGGTAAAAACTGTTGAATATTATTTATGATTTTAACTGGTCTGTCTTTTTCGGCTATCACTAGAAGACAGACCAGTGTTCTTTCGGAAGATGCAGTACAATCTTGGCCAAAATGTTTGCATAATGTTCTATATTGATGTAATTGTTAACGTGCATGGAGTAGTTAATAAGTAAATGCCCGAGTAGTGACAGAGAAGGTAGCGTATGATCGGACAAACGTATACGTCAAAACAAACATATACACCCGTTTTGTACAACCTTTTTCGAAACAGATCAACGTTTTGTTCAGACAATTTCTCTGTACTCGGTGTAGGTTCATGCCTCGATACATGCCAGAAATTATAGGGCGTCAAATTTTTCGACTGTCCAGAAATGGTATAAAGCAAACGGACATTGCCAGAACAGTATGGTACCCCCAGTGTACTGTATCCAGAATCACGAAACGTCATCGGATTACACGAAACGTTGTTCCGGGAAAGTCTGTGCCCGAGATGACTGTGTTTAGCATATAATGGTCAAAAGAAGTCTTGCAACACCTTACGACAGGAATGTCATGAACATATACATTCCAGAGTAACCAGAAGAGCAATGAATAGGAGATTGACCAAACAAGGTTATTTTAGAAGAAGGTCTATCTGCAAACCGATATTAACCAGAATTCACCGCCGTCACCGTGGGCAAGATAGCATGCCAACTTACAGTTAGAACATGGGCGACATGTCATTTTTTTCAGATAAGTTCTATTTCCGGCTTGTTAAAGCTGATGGTAGGATTCATGTTCGTCGCTTGCCTGAAGGAAGAGATAAGGGAAGACTGTCTTTACCACGGGGAACACACAGGAGGTGGTGCAGTATATGTTTGGGCAGCTATTCATCATGGTGGAAAAACTGTTCTTCATATCCTCCAGAGAAATGTTAATGACGTCACCTACAAGCATCGCATGAAGACGATATTTCTGTCATATACTAGGGCAAGGTTTGGCAATAGCTTTGTGTTCCAGGATGACAATACCACTACCTATAGTGCGTGTATTGTACAAGATTATCTCAATCATGAGGACGTTACAAGATTGCCATGGCCAACAAAGTGTCCAGATTGTAATTCCATTGAGAACTGTTGGGCAGAACTGAGCCAGAACATTGTTAACCACGACCCCAAACTAGCTACTGTAGCTGAGATATAGCGCCTTCTAGTGACAAATTGGGATAAAATCACCGTGGATTACATCAATAACCTCATTGGCAGCATGACACGTCACCTTGTGGAGGTTATTAGAGTACGAGGAGGAATTACTAAGTACTAAATGTTTAATACGAACTGATATAAAGTTACAGACGCTATTTGTAATAATTTGATGTTATATTTGGTCATTATATATGTTTTGGTAAGATTTTGTTGTGATAGGTGAAATTCTAAATTACCCATCTATCTACTGGTATCGAATATAATTGTTTCCTGTTCTAAGAAATCCCACATGATATCCATAGAATCTGTCTCATTATACAAGTTACATATGTAGATGTTTACTATAACATGCATTTCTCAGTTTGACAGCGCTAAGTGTATTTATATTTAAGCTTAATAATAATGATCTTATTTGTAACAAAATGTGCAAACATTTTGCCACGACTATATAATAAAACCACTTCATTATGTATTTAAATTATTGTTTGGTAGTTTTACTATGATGTACTTATGTGTTATACTTCTAAAATTAAATGAATAACACTATAATGTTTATCCCTACTTAAAAAAAAATATAGTTTTAAGTTCTGTTTATGGGAAATTAATATAAACGTGTTTAGTGTTCACAGAGTGAACGTTCGATCCAAAGAAACTCATTTATTTTCTTAGATCCATTACAGATAGTTGCTACACTATAGAACTTCCCAACTGCATTGGTTCTGTAGTGAATCAAATCATGATATGTAAGATTGACTAAATAAAAGTGTTCTTCTATAGCAAATAGTGTTACGTCATATTCCACTCGAGTTAATGAGACCCTTTAATTCTATTATTACAAGGTTTACGTCCTACATAAACTTAACATTGACACGTGTGAGATATACACATTGCGATTAGAGAGATGATTAAAAGGGCGTTTCAGAGTAATAGATAAAATCACATTTCTTTTGGATAAGGTAGGTATGGCTTACTGGTTAACTCGCCAAGCTTCGGAACGAAAGCTTCAAGGTACGAGCCTTCCATAAACCTCTGAAGTTATCCCCCTCTTTCAGCGGGTGGAAACATTATAAAAGTGACATTCCATCTCGTTTTCGGTTAAGAGTAATCTTGTAGACGGCAGGTGGTGCTGGCTGGCTAGCTCAAAATCAAGGACGTCTGTGCTTGAACTAGGGCCTCTGACTGTTCTGGTCTTAAACGCCAAATATGTTTTAATAATGTTAACACCATTTATTCAAAATAGGTTTATTGTGTTTATGCAAGAATATAACACATTGTAATTTTAAGTTTCTAATCATTTATAAAACACTAAGAGATTGACAATCTTGAAAACTGGAGACTTTTACTATTTTTAGTGTTCCTGTCTTTTCATGGAAAGCTCTTAAACTCTTTACAAAAGGTTTAATATTACAGAAAGCTTTCAAATGTAGTTTAAAAAGAGCTCACTTGTTCATGGTTTCTACCATCGTTCTTTCTAGACCTATTGCTCGTGATTCAGCGATATTTGTAATCAGTAGAACATATATTAAAAACACTATCTTCTGTCTGTTACTTTTAATTTTAACCTTTCGGCCGTGTAACAATAATACGTGTTTTTTAACTTCAGTTTTGTCTATGTGCATCCTTTTTATGACTTACGTTTCTTCTCTGTACTCTACTCCACTCAGGGTTTCTTCTTCTCTATTGCTTCGTCATGGTTTTCTTGCTCCGTCTTCTTTTGAAAACACGTCGCTCAGTCACAACTTTAACAACCTACTGCTTATGTGGATTACTATGGTAACTTTGTTTTAGTTTTGAAAGCAAACAAAATGATTTTATCAGTTTAGCCATTTAATAAAAAAAATGCATGTGTAAGCACACTGAAAAAAATATTGAAACGAAAATACACACAAAAATGCACGAATCAATAGCATGGAGAAACACATTTTATGTTAGAAATAGTTTTATATAATATATATCCTGTCAGGTTTTAACGTGAAATTATTGTTAGTTAATAACTCAGCAGGTGAAAGTTTGTAAGGTTAATAAGTTTTGCATACTGAGCTGTTGTGAAAACAATAATGAATAATCTTAGTTTTGGCCAAAATTTGTAATTTGCTCCTCTTGTAAAAAATTTAATACGTAATTTGATTTTTTCTTCCTTTTACCAGAGCAGGACATTGTCTGTTGGTTTGGTTGCCGGACTGCGAATTCGAGGATTTTTGGTTCGTATCCCGTTACTGCAAAATCTCGTTTTAGGGTCATGGATGCATTATAAAAGTGACGGTTAAGTCCCACTATTCGATTAGCGTAGCCCAAGATTTGGGATGTTGTCAACCTGCTGCTTTCCTTTTAGTTTGGCAGTTTAAACTAAAGACAGCTAGCGTAGACAGCCCTTGTATAGCTTTGTGCAAATTTCCGTGCAAATTTGATACAACAGAGGATTTTGATAAAAAAATTATGTCAAGAGAAGTAAACAAGTTGACCTTACATTTTTCGGACGACTAAACAAGCACGTCCATCATCAGAGGTGAAAACATTTTATTTATCTTATATTATTTCACGTTAAATGTTTGTTTGTCTGCGAACTCCTCCCAAAGTTGTGAATCTAGCAGGGGTATTGGTATATACCATCAACCAAGGATGCTACCAGTCGATTACAATTTGGACACATGGTTACAATGAAAGCCCAAAAATGTTTCCAGCAGGATAAAAAAAAGAGAATAACTTAGGCGTATGGTATATAAGTACTTTCTTCGGGATGAAAAATTCTAAAAAGAAAATACAACGTTATATTCAAGTCGCTTAATGTTATTGTACGTCTAACGAAAAGATTAGCTAAAACTCCATAATCTATTCAAACTAAATTACCTTGCAAGTAATACAGAAACGAGAATAGCTATAACAAATCCTGTCACTTAGTAGATGTAAAAAGAGAACAAAAAAAAAGGAAAGTGATTGGATGTCTTTCTTAAAAACTCTCGAAGAATTGATAATATATGTAAAAAATTCCAGTAGGTCTTCAGCATTTTTTTCTAAGTAGAGGGACATATCATATACTATGAACATACCAGGGACATTCACTGGGTTTTCATATTTTCTTTTGTTTTTGAAGTAGAGGGTTCATCAAGTATGTTCAAGTTAAATTTATGGGGTTTAATTGCAGTTTTAGTTTATAATAAGCATTCATCTTTGGGGCTTATGAAAGTTCTATTAGATGCTCTAAACTATTTGTCCAAATAATATCTTTATATATTTGAATGTCTTTTAGCATACTTAGCTATACCTTCTATGTTCCTGCCTTTTACTTTTAAGATTTATATTTCACACAAAATAGTTTTCTATTTGTTAATTTAGGTTCTTGAAATCTAAAGATATATTTGTGCGAGATGCATGTGAAAAGAGGGATGTTTTTTTTTTCATGCAGTAAATTTGGAAAACAACGAAAGGGACGTGAACTAAACATGAACTTTTTTCCTACTTAATTCTTTTGTTTCAGATGTTTCTAACAAATATTGGAAATCGATCTATAGAAATGCTTTCCTTCTGGCACACTGTTTGTGTTTGTGTTTTTTTACTCCCTTTGATTAACAAACACATTGTCAATGCACACTAAGGATCCAGTACTCATCACCCATTCACTAACTATTCATATCTTATGTGAAAATCACATTGCTGAATCTTGAGGGCGAATTTCTATAGGAGTTTTTCACGTGTATTTATTTTCAGTCATGACCTTATGTACAAGGCAGACCACTCTGTTTTTAGCATAGTAGTGATTCAGTTTCCGAGATTATCTACACCAGTTTCAGTATAAGCTTAATCCGAAAAGAAATGAAAACGGGTATTATTGACATATTGGGGTGACGTAAGAATGGGTGCATAACTTTGATCCGCTATAAGAATACATGTGAAGCCCAATCTATCATGTGATTCACAATTTGTCACTGAATTATAACTGTTCTAGGGAATTCCACCTCTCATAAGTAACCCTGGACAAGGCCAAATCGATTTTCGGTTTGTTAAAATGGTGTTATTACACCAAACGGTCCAAGCACACTAGGATATAACGCCCAAAAAGTAGTAAGAAAGTTAAGATAAGAAATATCTTAAGAAGTCCTTAAAAAGTGTGAAGTAATGAATGAAAATTGAAGATCTGTAACAACTATCAACCGATATTTTGGATAAAATCTAGTCACTCCGAGGAGTGTAAGAAGTGTTAGCGATATATTCAAGCACTATAATGTTTACGTGAGGACTATCGAGGAAGATATTTACAAGAAAACATGAAAGATTATTTCCGAGGGAGCAGCACAATACCGACAAGAGGATTCTACAGCACGAACGTTATACAATTTAAATAGAAGACACAGGAACCAAGGCATAACCAAGAATATACGACATACATTGGTCTATTTCTGATAAGATGAGGTGGTCAAAAGAGAGAGCAAGCGGTGATATATTAAATGCGAAACGACCAGTTACGGAAGAGACCCATGAGGTTGACCATGATTGAACAACTTTAGAAGGTAAGAGACGATGAAGATCCTGTTTGGCAAAGAGAGTAATGTTTCTATAGAGGGTTTCTTCACACCAAGCTGGACAAGTGAATCTTCAAATCTATTATCAGGGGTTCATATAAATTGAGCTTGATAAAAATGAATGAACGATTGAGTGAGCAACAATTTATATTCCCATATCAAGGGGAATAAGCAGATGTAGTGAGCGTTGAGCTTGAAGAGAACTAAGAGAGTCAGACAAAATAGTAAGATGAGAGAAAGGGACTCACTCAGTAGTTAGTTAGTTA
>NW_013665949.1:579252-584738 GCF_000517525.1 Limulus polyphemus | reverse complement strand
AGCTAGTCAACACCAGCCACCGCCAACTCTTGGACTACTCTTTTACCAACGAATAGTGGGATTGACCGTCACATTATAACGCCCCCACGACTGGAAGGTCGAGCATGTTTGGTTTGACAGGGATTCGAATCCGCGACCCACAGATTACGAGTCGAGCGCCCTAACCACCTGGCCATGCCGGGCCCTCACTCAATAAGTATCTAATTAAGGAAAAATCAATGCGGACACTTCCGTTCGAAAACTACCAGCATAACTGGTACCCATTAGTATTTGGAAAGTCCTTGGAAACGAACATTAAAATGCACATGCAGTGTTCTGTGTGATAAAGTTGAAGGAGCTATCAGTATAAATATGCAGGCAATATGCAGTATAAACATTTGGAAGGAAGCTCGCTTCATGTGGAAAGTTACTTATAGAGAGGTCTACACATGATTCTCCCTAAAACCACAGAAAAACATGTTTGACGGCAATAGGCTCTATGAAGATTCAATTATGACATCTTGTGCAATAAGTAAGATCAACGTTTGAAATGTACAATAGAAATTTTATTTGGCCAATATTTGATATTTCGTAATGTGTTTTGTTTTTAAACCTGATTATTGGATTAGATTTGTTGATGACACGTTCTTGGTTTAGAGGCATGGAGATACTGAGTTGGAAATATTTGCTGATTATCTTATCATGTATGAGATTTAACAAGATAATTGTTTACCTTTTTCAGACGTACTTGTTAAAATAAATAATAATTGAATTATTTCCTCAACTGTTTATCGGAAACCATATTCATTCTACATGCCACCACATCAAAGATCACGTCACCCATTTTTTTCAAAAACTAGCAGCTTTACATTTAAAATATGCCCTGATTCTGCTAAGTTGAAAAACGAATTGAATTATATAAAAAGCATTTCTAATGATATACGTTATAATGTTGATTATAGTTAAACATATAATACAATTACATTTTTATCAAGAAATGTACTAAATTAAACAGTCTACGATGATAAAATCAACAGTACAGTAATATTACCATATATAAAAGGTACAACGAGCCAAATCGCCAGTGTATTCAGAAAACATAATTTTATTCCTATTTTTAACCATTTAAAATCATCAAAATAATAGTTCCTAGCACTAAAGATAGCTCCCCAGTGGCACAGTGGTATGTCTCCTGACTTACAATGCTATAATCTGGTTTTTGATATTCGTGGTGGGTGGAGTACAGATAGCCCATTGTGTTTTTTTGTGCTTATTTACAAACAAAAACAAACACTAAAGATAAAAACACATTTTAGGGGAAAAAATCTATATCAAATTAGATATGAAAGCAACAAAAAGATATATTGGTCAAACTAAACGTAATTTGAAATATCATCTTAATGAACGTAAAGGTTATGTACGTAATAAAAAGATGCTAATTTCTCCTCTTGCTGAACACATTCTTGAAACAGGTCATTCAATACAATGACATGAAACTATGATTTTAAATTAACCTAGTACTCAAAGTGAACTGAATATTATAGAATAAACGGAAATTTTGTGCTGTAAAATAAATAATTTTTTGTTAAGTAGAGATGAACGATTAGCTGGTAATAATGCACAGTTTTGGATAGAAATATTGACTTCTCATGCATAATACTCATACCATCCTCATAGAGTACAAATAGTTAAACCTTTTCTCTATAAAACTACCCTCTTGTCGTGTAGGGTTTTCTCCTGATGATGGTATCGTAAAGCTATTGAACCATGTAGAGACTTTTAATTTTGGCTGTCGCCCAAATAAAAATGTTATTATGCATTTTAAACGTTGATCTTATTTTTAATGGGATCTGTCTTCATAACGGATGAACAAAGATAAAAGTTAAGATATTAGTACATATCAATCGTACCAGAAGTATATGTTTACTCCAATGATAAGAATCTAAGTGATAAAGACTTGACAAATGAAGATACAGATACATCAGCGACTTGAAACAAAGAGAAACCACACAAGCATATGAGAGAATTATGGATTAAATGAAATGCAGGTTCAGAGGCAACAATTTGTAAAGTACAAATGAGAGTGAATAATATAGACCTCAATTACATACGAAGAGATGCATATTGGATGAGATTCAACTGTTGTAAAAGAAAGGATGATGCAGTCCTATAGAAGATACATAAAATCAAGCTGGGACAGAATGGAGACTGCAATAGCAAGCATCAAGTTTAGATGTTGATGATACTTTTTAACAAGATTCTGAAAATGAAGATGACAAGGGAGCTTTTTATCCAGAGTAGCACCTAAATAGTGTGGATCAGCTATTATTGTTAATACGTGTTGACGGTCGGAAAATATAATATATCGACATTTTAGTGATGTAAAACAAACTCCTCACGATATTGATATAGGATTATTTGGAGCCATGAGGAACTTTATGGTTCTGCTGAGAAGTAGTAGATCGACTATCCTCGATCAGAACATCGTCGAGTGAGAAAGTTGTGCAGCCATCTTAATATTTGACCGGGTTAACAGAAATTGTAGGGCTTTTGATGCAAACCATTAATCCACACAGAACCAACCAAAGGCAGAAGTAATACCCAGAAAAACAGCAACAGCTATGCCTTTGTTAGCGACAGTTATAAGACAATTCAGAACACTTCTTATTTTATGAAACCAATTTTGACCACTTTAGACAAGGATGTATCATGTGTTCCAATGCTTGGGTGACACAAGATGTTAAAAAAGATAGGATGATATGAAGAAACGTTTGTTAATTCTTTAGGTTTTGCAACAGGTAGGACTGCAGAATATTGCCAGCTTGAAAAATAACAGTCAGCGATCCAACCATCGTTGTACAAATTAAGAAGGAAATTCAAATACTATGTGCTTAAACATCCAACTATCGTTGTACAAATTAAGGAGGAAATTCAAATACTATGTGCTTAAACATCCAACTATCGTTGTACAAATTAAGGAGGAAATTCAAATACTATGTGCTTAAACATCCAACTATCGTTGTACAAATTAAGGAGGAAATTCAAATACTATGTGCTTAAACATTGCATGATTGAATATTAATAAGGTCTTCTCCAGTTTTCTGGTGAACAGAAGGTTGAAGATCTATCATGGTAAGAGAAACATTTAACCAATTTAACGAATATTCTGCTAACTTTTCAAAAGATAAGGGGATTGGATTTCCTTCATGCAGAAGATTGGAACCTACTCTAGAAGAAAGGTATTTGACAAAAGCTTCATACTTTTCTTGGGATATTACACAGACATTATTAATCCAGGCAACATTAGTCGGTGTCCGAGATTTATCATGAAAACGTCCAAATTCAGCCCAAACGTGTGAAATCCATATATCTTTGGTGAAAATCGAACAGAATGCTCTACAACTAGTTCACTTCTGAGTTTAAATGTATCACTTAACCTAAGCACATAGAAGTTGATATCGTTTTAAATTTTATTGGTAAAATATGACGTTGTACAGGTTGATGAGTGCACCGACGAAGAGCATTAAGTATATTAGATTCGGCCCTCACGAAGACAATTGGAGATGAAATAAGCCACAAGGATAGGCAGACGATAGACAAACGTAGCATCTTCAATTACTAAGTTACTGAACATAGTAGCTTCAACAGATGATGAGAAGATTGATTTTGCATCCACATTGTAAGAAATAATAGCTTCTTGTAAAAAATTTACATATTGATAATTGTGTTAGATCCTAGTAGTGTTAAGTGCTATTCCATCAATCCAACAACATGTACTACTTAAGCTGAAGGAAATGGTTGTAAGATCATTATATTGGCAAGAAGATATTCCAAAATATGAATCAACGAGAGTAGGCCGACTAATATTAAGGATCACAGGGTTTTGTTCTTCCAGAAAGTATCTTATTTTCTGTACATTTGCATCAGTGGGTATCATGCCCCACAGTGTGTGATGTGCATTGAAATCTCCTCAGATCAGAAAATCTGAAAAAGCATCTGATATAAAAGAATTGAGATTAATAAGAGCATTTTTTACAAGGATTATAAACACTGAAAGTAGAAAGGAAACAAGAACTATATGAAATTAGAACACCAATCGCTTGTAAAGGAGATAAATCTGTCCTAGATATATGCAGAAACGGAAACGTTGTGTCGTAGTAAACAATATAAGCCACCTCGAGACCGCGTTGATCAATCAATAAAGTAAACAGAATACTTATAAAATGCATAGGAAAAAATGCGTGCATTCACGATTCTGTTATGGATGTTGCACGAGAGATGTCTTTGCAGCATACTACTTCAGTCCCATATTATGAGTTATGAAGCCTTGAGAATTTCACTGCAGTAAGCTAAGATACGTCATCACAATGCTGCAATAAACAATGAATATCTTCTGGGATTAGATCAATAAATTGCAAATGTTTCTGAGCTCACTTCGTGACAATAAATATTATATTTATATGGTTAGGATTTAAAAGAGTTTGTGAGCAGCTATCAACAACATCAGCTATAAATACAATAAAATCGACAGTAAACTGTCCTGTTGTAAGTGGGTGATTTGCATCTGTTTAGTTGCCTTGTTATATAGAATCATGGCGAAAAGAGGGTTTGGGGATCAATACGATACGGAATATTGTGAAAAATTAGACTAGCATATGATGTAATGTGAAATGCAGGGGATGGGTTTTTCAAAATTTTTGCTTCAGCTCTAGCGATATTATAAGCAGCTTTGATTTACACACAGACACAATATAACCAAAACAATAACATTGTAACACAAGGTTGGTTATGAAACAAGAGGTCTAACAACAGAAACAAGAAGGACAGAACATTCAAAAGTGTTAACAATGAAGTCAGTGTCGTATAACTTATCTTCAATACCTTGAGTAAAACGCTGCACATTATTAACTTTGTGATCCCAACTATAAAGTTCCTCTCGAAGAAAATCTTCAGAACTGACCACGATGCATACGTGAAATTACTTTTCGACTTTCAACAAGTGAATGAGGAATCCAGGCTTGTGGATTCGAAGACCCAAGTTTAGTAAGATTCAACAATCGTGATATAAAGTTAGATCTTCCAACTTCTACAGCAATCCCACCACTGGAAAATTTTTGGACTTCTCTAATAACAGAAACATAAACAATAGCTTTAAGGCTTTGACCAGAAACAATTAATTGTATTTATTAAGGAGAAAATCATCTGAGTACAAAAGAAGCACCTGTAGGTTGTATCTGAACAAGATGAAGTTTGATCAGGTCAATACTCTTATATAACAGAGACAACGGGAAGTGCAACTGAATTTTCTTATGACTTTTGTCGTGTTTTGTTTTTCACAAAATAATTTTATCCATTTATATAGGTAGGGCTGAAGACGAAGAAACTCTTTTTATCCTAAGGTATATCTACTTCCAGTTCTTCAACATTAGACATGAAATTTAAAAAATCTATAATATTATATCAAAGTTTGTTTGTTTTGCAATTAATGCACAAAGCTACACAATGGG
>NW_013665949.1:577746-579242 GCF_000517525.1 Limulus polyphemus | reverse complement strand
AAGGCCGCAGACATACCGCTGTGCCACTGGGGGGCGTTATATCAAAGATAATCAGAAACAAAACAGCACTAACACAGCATAAGGATATTAAATGTAATTTTAAACAGCTCATGGGACCACTTAGGACAAGATAAGGTTTATACTTGTTTTATATGAATAAAAAAACAGGGCTCTCTGTAACAACTTTGTGTACTAGAAGAAGATACAACAAAAGTAGTGTAAAATCATTAGGCCTAACTACCTATAAACCTCAAAGAAGCCTCTCTCCACCAGCTTAACTCTCTCTCCTTACGTCAGATGCAGCTCGAAAAACTCAATACTGTGTATTGCCAACACAGAAGCAACACCGGAGAATCGAAAAAAAACAAAAAAAACAAGACTAGGCTTCTTATAATGGTGTACTGTAGTTATATGTACGGTGCTTTTAACTGTCGTTTAACATCCAAAACAGCTTGTCTGCTGAATAATTTAGGATAAATTAATGGAATCAATGATACATATTCTTCAAATTCTATTTACATATATATATATAAGTTTACTCTCGTGAGTAAGAGAGAGCTTAACATTATATTATACGGAGTTTAGTCTTGTTTTTCGATTTGCCCTTGTCCAAGGTTAATAAAGAGTTATGGTATTCTACGAAACTGCTGTACTCAGTGACAAGAAGTGATTCAATGAAAGGAGCACAATGTGTAAATTATTAATTACTTGACTCATAGAAATATTTTTAAAAAAGCTCTTTTTTTTTACACGCAAGTAGTAATTTTGAGAAACATGCACCAAAAATAAACAGTTGTACCTTATCTAGCTACACACACACACTTCAATTTAGTCACCATTATGTAAGCTATTTCATGTGATAATTTATTAAGATACTATTTTATAAGGTTCTTTAAAACAGGCTCTGTGCCCCATAGCATATTTTAGTTTAAGTATCGTTTAAAGAGTAATTTAGTTTTAACACCACTTCATAGACTGTGAAAAAAAACTGACTTAAAGAACACTTTAAGTATTGTTGTTAAGGTAAACTATTATAAACACTTCTTCTTATGACACCATAGTGGGGGTACTGTTTCTTCAAGTAATACACTATGAGCACAGCATTTAAGGACAAAATTATTTTGCCGCAATTTTTTTTCAGGTTTAGTAAATATTGTCTATTACAACCCTTTCTTGAGCATACTATTTAAGTATCCTAGTACGGAAAAGTTATATTATTGTTCTAATATGGTTCCTGTGTCATGAGTTCTCTTGTTAGGTATATTGTTTCAAAGCATGTCCTTTTGCGCTAGTGTTAGCGTTAGTATTGTTACGTAAAACTGAAATTTCGAGAAACTCTTCACACGCCTATAAATATAACCAACGAGACGCGCCAAAAAAAACTGTATCTATTATTGGGTCACTGTAATTAGTGTGCTATAAACTTCATAAGCTATAACTGTGATTAACGCTTATTAATTGGGAACTTCAGATATATTGACCAGGAACGTTTATAA
>NW_013665949.1:565342-576814 GCF_000517525.1 Limulus polyphemus | reverse complement strand
TTCGAATATTACAAATCATTCAAATTCAGTGGATTCACATCGGACATTAGTACTTTTACGAAAACATTACTTAAAGTCACCAGTAGAAAAAATCGGCGTGTGATCAATGAATTTCACAGAGCTAGCTAGCTCCCTATTAAGTGTTTGTTTGTTTGTTTGGAATTTCACGCAAAGCTACATGAGGGCTATCTGCGCTAGCCGTCCATAATTTAGCAGTGTAAGACTAGAGGGAAGGCAGCTAGTCATCACCACCCACCGCCAACTCTTGGGCTACTCTTTTACCAACGAATAGTGGGATTGACCGTCACATTATAGCGCCCCAGGGCTGAAAGGGCGAGCATGTTTGGTGGGACTGGGATTTGAACCCGCGACCCGCAGGTTACGAGTCGAGCTCCCTAACCACCTGGCCATGCCGGGCCTCCCTATTAAGTGAATCGTACCTACGTCAACTCGAAATTAACTCGCTCATCGTGAACCCTCGATAAGACATCAAGGTGGTTTTTAAAGTTAAGCACAAAGCTACACAATGGGCTATCTGTGCTCTGCCCACCACGGGTTTCGAAATCCGGATTCTAGCGTTGTAAGTCAGCAGACATACCGCTGTGCTACTGGTGGGCAAAGACATCAAGGAAGTTCCAGACTAGAAAGAAGACTTTATATTGCATGTAAGTTTGTAAAACTTTTGCATATAAGTCATTGTTTGTAATAAATATTTGTAATAACTGTTATTCTAAATTGTGTTGTTGTTTATATATTAAAACATATTTGTATTAAAAAGAAACTGTGTGTATTAATCTTGTTGACAAATATCATAAATTGGATATATATCGGCATTTATTTAACTACTAAATTTAAATTATCATTTATCTCGGTTTCAGACCATTCGAAATTGTAATACGTAACAATATGCATTTTACAGAGTGCCCGTATGTGCCGTACACTTTTATGAGCTTCCCTCTTATTAGTTCTCTCTTATCAGGTGATCATGATTTAATAACTTTCTGAACAGGTCAAAATAAACACTGTATGTCTGCGGACTTACAACGCTAGAATCCGGGCTTCGATACCCGTGGTGGGCAGAGCACAGATAGCCCATTGTGTAGCTTTGTGCTTAATTACAAATAAACAATAAACAAACAAAATAAACAAAATGCGGCATTTAAATCTTTTTTGTACAACTTTTATTTTTGGAAACCTAGAGTCCGTTTCCGCTTTTTTCTTTTCAACCTGCCCGACATGGTCAGGTGGTTAGGGACGTGCGATTCGAAATCTGCGGTTCAAGGGTTCGAATCCCCGTTACACCAAACATGCTCGCCCTTTCAGCCGTGAGGGCGTTATAATGTGACGGTCAATCCCACTATTCGTTGGTAAAAGAGTAGCCCAAGAGTTGGCGGTGGGTGGTGATGACTAGCTGCCTTCCCTCTAGTCTTACACTGCAAAATTAGGGACGGCTAGCGCAGATAGCCCTCGTGTAGCTTTGCGCGAAATTCATAAGAAACAAACAATTATGTTGCTTTTATTCACGTGAGAGATTTTTGTTAATATGTCGCCACTAATTTAATTGATTAATAATATGTGTGAGAATTATATCAAATAAGACATGTTTAATAATGAGCAATTTTATATAATTGTGAGATGTATCGTCTGTTTGTTAATGTTTCAAGTGCAGTTAGTTTTCTATATTATTTGGTTTTACTTAAAGAATGCTGAACGTTGTATTTACTCATAAATAAATAATTCTGTAGAATAACTTGTAAAAAAAAAACGAAAACTTAATCATACTGGCATTGGTCAATATACTCAAACAGGCGTGCTTTGTCCTCCTCTGCCAATCAATCATTATTGTGAAAAGTTGAATTTATTATTTATGCAACACTGGTTAGCTGGATTTTGAATGCTTTTGTAACCAACAGCAACCGAATTAACACTAGCAAATTATCTCACGCATGCGCATCAAAATAACTAAACGGTTGGCTTTTGACATTCGATGCACTTTCTCTAAAGAAACACGAGAATATTTTTTTTTCTTCAAATAAAGAGTGTCAGTTTCAGACATATAAAGAACTTTCGAGCTGCATCCCTTTTGTCAGTGCGACCTACATAGTCGCGTGCTATTGTATCAACATACCCTTGCACGTTAGTCGCGTTTTTATTATATAGATCGTTTTAATTAATTTCGGTTTGACGACCTGAAGAAAGGTTTAGACCAGAAACGCTTAATAAATAATCAACATCATCACATACTATTTTACTCTGTATTTATTTTCACCACTTTATAATTAATTTATAAATGATTAACGAAATAACAAGCTATAAGCTAAAGCTTAGTTAAATCAGTCTTGGTATTTCTGGTCTTGGAAAGAAGACCTTCATGATGTTGCTCTATAGGGAGTAATCAAACAACAAAACGTATCAAAGGAAAGTTATTGACATAGGTTCTGCAAAGAGGATAGAAGTTCTAGAAGATAATTAATTATATCCTAATAAATTTGAAAATTAATTAAAGATAAAATCACTCTAAACTATTATAAAAACTTTGCTTGATGAAATCTTGAGTAGTGAACTTGAGCAATTGGATCACAGGGTTTAAAGACACTCAGAATGAACATTCTTTATTGAAAAAGTCCACATACCTTATTTCATCACAGCTTATTGTAAAGTTAACATTTGGATAGTGTACAGTCTCTTCACAAAGGTGTGTATTTTACCTAAATATCTTGATATATTTTTCACCTCTAACTCTCTCGGCTACGTCCAAGCCTATCTGGTGAGCACTGTACTTTTTAAAAATGTTTTGTCTTATACGGTACACAGAAATAATGAAACCATTGTTCACTCATTATTGTTACCGGACCCATTGTTTTTTATCAATACTGCTTCGTCATATGATAATATTCAACCATATATATTATCCCACAAACTTCTATTGTAGTGTTGATAGTTTTCAATATGGCGCTTATAGTCAAATCTTGTACCATTAAATTAAAACAGTTCGTATTATTGTGGATTTCTATGAACTTGAATTTCTTTATTTTATGTTCCTGATCTCCCTTTATGATCAAACATGGGATGTATTTCATTGCACGTTTTTAAAGTCATATTGAAGGTTCCGTATAATTTACTTTAACAATATAGTTAAAAAAAGAAAACTGGATATCATTTTGAGCATAGTATATATCTTACTTTTTAATGTTTAGATTATTCTTGTCTCACGAGCAATGAATTGTCCTCCGATGGGTCAGCGGTAACGCTAAATTCAAAAGTTCGATTTCCAGCGGTGGACATAACTCAAGTAGCCCATTGTTTGGCTTTGGGGTAAAACACAAGAATTTCAAGGATAACACGATATCATAGAACAAATGTAAGGCATAACACAAATGATATTTGGTCCAGCTTCGAAAATATAGTATAGGCTCTATTTTGTCTCATCTGTGATCTCTTTGTGCATGAAATATAGCTTGCTTGTTTTTTCTGAAGAAACTGATACTGATAACTGTTTAGCGGAAGAATGCTACAACCTAAGACTATTGAATGATGTTGGCTATACAAGTTCATTGGCACAGCTCAAGGATCGTGCCAAAAATCCCCCCCCCCCATACCAACTAGTAAAAGGAGAAGCGGGGGGCAAATCATTCGTTCAATCAAGCAATTTTGTTGGCTGAAGCAGTTATCCAATAATAAACACTGCGGGTTCGAATCGCACGTAGTTTCAATTTTAACTTACTCAAAATGTTTTAATGTTATAGGACGGTGAGTCATCCTAAAAAAACGTTTCACTTGATGAACATACATATTAAATGGATTTCCAGGATAAATCCAAATGATAAAACTGGCAAACAATCAAAGGAGACGTGAATAGTGGAAAAAAGTAGTATTTTTCAAAGCAACATGGCATATCACGTGCCTGAGTGGGTATGTGGGTGTTTTATTCATGATGTTTAAATTAAATGCTTTTTAATCTAATGAATTCAGTAGGACTAACTTTAAAATTATAAAATTAATTAAATGTTCTTCATAGTTCATTCTCATCGTTAATTCTATAATTTTAACGATATTCTTAAATGTAATTAATTGTGACGCTTACATTTTCAAAGGGGCACGAACACTTAACATTAGTAACTTTACAATAAAAAAGCCTCATCCTAATGGTTCAGCGGTAAGTTTGTGGGATTACGACGCTAAAATTCATGTTTCGATACCTGTGGTAAGCAGAGAACAGATAGCTCTTTTCATAACTTTGTGTTTAACAATAGCCAAACTAAAAATGTTTGTCAAAATTATATATTTTTCACATCTATATAAATAATGCGCTTGCGTTTTTCAGTTCCGAACTTTTCTCGCACATTTCTCAATCAACCGCTACAGATCCATTTATAAAGAGGAATCCAGATTGGATATTGACTTTTAAATTTGGAATCATATACCTGTTTTTTGTTAAGTCAGTCTTTTCAATGCAACAAGTATGATACACGATGGCACAATGTCGTTGTCATCACGTGACGACTGGTTTAGATTTCTACTTTAGTTTTTATATTTACGAAGTATTTTACACAAACAACACTTAACCCGCGTGTAATTTCCGAAAAGAAAATGATCATTGCACTAAATACAATTTCTATGCGCTTTTTCGACTTAATTTATACCCATGCACAGTTTGTTCGAAACCATTTGCTTATCAGTTTGTGAACCCACATTAAGGCGTTTTTGCATATTCAGCTAAGTTTGCCTTCATTACAGCTTTATATCTACTTTACTTTGCAAGAATTTAGCTTCGGTTCGTTTAGTAGACTTCTATAAACACCTTCTAGCTACTTTTTCACTACTACAGGTTTTATTCTTCGTTTTTGTGAGTTTACTTTTTTAACTCGTAAAACCGTGTCATAAACTAAGCGCTCATAACTGTTTCATACTCTGTACACTATTATAAATACCATTACTATACTTTATTGTTTATTTTACGTGTAGTTTTAATAAACAAATTTACATACACGTAGTTTTATTAAACAAAGTTACGTCTACGTGAGTTTGTTTGTCTGACCGCGTAAAATTGTTTTTCGAATAGACCAGGATTTATCGATCTAACACATAAAGCATGCAAGAAAGCGTAACTTAATTAAATGGCGTGCGTGAAAATGATAGAATAAGGGAAATTCAGGCGAAGGCATGAAAACTACCGTAAATATTTTGCAGATCATGATTAGTTAAAACGAAATTCCTATATGTTTACATATTAAGGATAAAAGTAATAAATCTGCGAGAAAACAAAAAGGTTAAATACGCATTCGAAAATGCTGTCTGCAAAGTAAAGTACACGAAGAATAAACAGTAGTTTTTGATTTAAATCAAATTAACTTTATAGATCAGAGCTAGAAAGTAAGCAAGATTTTCAAAAACTATAAAAGCATTTGCTCGTTATCCCATCAAATGTCTTCACTGCAAAATTTCATTGGAGTAAAGGATTGTTATTATTATCTCAAACTTTTTATAGTTTCTCACCGACGTCAGAAGTCTAATTCATTTTGTTTATGAAAGATAAAGTTTGATCTCTTTGATTCGAATGTTCTGTAAAGTGGATCTTTCTTAAAACCCTTTTTAGTACTTTTTATTTGTCAATATATAAATGTAAAAAAAAACTGTAAGAAAACACAACTAAAGCATTTTATAAATACGCACATCTTTTAGTTATTTCGTTACCTATCTGCAGTAAAAGCATAAAAAAATACAATTACGCCTGATGTATTTTTTATAAGATTCACGTGTCCCCTGACACGCTATTATTGCCCTGGAGGAAAGAAAAGAAAAACATCAGCGTCTCCCACATTTATTTAATAATTTTAATACTGGCAAGAACAATTATGTTATGACTACAAACAAATAACCGTGTTTTTGAGCTTATAAAAAATGTTTAAGCAAATGACTGATGCATTGCTTAATACATTATAGCACAACGTCTCTAAATCGCACAATAAGTCTTACTGACCGTCTTGAAATAAATGCCTGCTTATGTTCAGGCTTTTCTCGTGCATCGTTCAACCTTTCTACGTATGTTGATGCTTTCGTTACTTCTCTGTTTTCGTTGTGCCCATTTCTCCTAAATAGAGAGCTACTTATTGTTTTCTAATAACTAAATAAACACATGGAAGTGGAGAAAACCTTTACATGCTTAGGCTACGACTGTGGTTACAGATCAATGTAATTTATCTATAGCATTTCAAGAAAGCGTGAAGAACAACAATACACATATTCCAGTTGTAATATTAACAAAAACCCATTACCTCCCACACCCACTCTTTCTACATTTTTTTCCTTACCGTTAAAATCCCATAGATGTTGTTAATTATATTAGTACATGCTGTCAAAGCATGTTTCCAGATAAAATCTTCTTTATGCTAAGAAGAAATAACAACACAAGTTTTGGAAATACGCTTCAAATACATCGTTGAATAAAGATCAATTGGCACAGAATTAGTTGAAATACAACAAATGAAAATTACGGTTTAACTTTCAACACTTCTCTTACAAGCCAATAAAGTTTGAAATGAAATATTCAGATTGCCAGTATGATATTTAAACGAGTTGCATGACGATTAGATGAGTTACACAAAGATTTGTCTTGACGATTAAATGAGTTACATAAATTTTTCGTGTCCGTTAGATGTGTTACATGAAAATAGGTTGTAACGATTAGGTCGATTAGAAGAGTTACATAAATTTTTCGATGCGATTATATGACTTACATGAAAATGTACCTTGGCGAACAGATGAGTTAAATGAAAATGTGTCATTAAGATTAAATAAGTTACATGAAAATGTGCTGTAACGAATACATGAATTTCATAATTTTTTCACGGCGATTAAATGAGTAACATAAATCTGTCAATAACAGATGACTTACATCAAAATGTATGGTGATGAACAGATGGGTTACATGAAAAATTATTGTGATGATTAAATGAGTTACATGAAAATGTGCCGTGACGAATAGCTTAATTAAATGAACGTTTTCGTGACGATTAGATGGATTACATGAAAGTTTGTCGTGACGATTAGATGAGTTACATGAAAATGTGTTTTGATAATTGTATGAGTTACATGGAAATGTGTCGACATCACGAGATCTAAAAACATATATTCAGATAAATTATTCACAGCCGGTTATGTAAAAACTTTCGATCCTGCAAATAAATGTATTTTCTGTTTTTTATAAAATGATTATATTTTTATGGTTGATCTTGTATATATAATATTTTCTAATTATAAAGACAAACATGCTCCATTACATTTGATAAGACGGGTAATATAAATGTCAGAATTGTTCCCAAGTTTCTTTAAAGCAGTGAGTTTGTCAGAGGAAAAGATCAGATTTAGGTTTGCAGTTGAACGTTGTAGAGTATGAATTTGGCTGAATATTGTAGCTTTGTGTTAATTATTCTAAAGAATTGTAGACTCAAGTTTGGAAGGAATGTAGATAGGGAAATTCTTAAACGTCCTGTGAGCCTGCTCAAGAAAGAGTCAACATAATCCCCTTATGAGAGTTTGGTTGGAAGAAAGAAGAAATTAAAACCTTTAGCAAGGGATCGTTTACACGTTTCATTAAGAGAAACGGAGCTGTAATTAAAGGTGACTTTATCAGGAACAAAATCGCTTGTAACACCTGATAAAAATGCAGCCACAGAAGCGACGAATAACAACATTCCATCTTCAGCAAATTCCTACAGTAAACACAAAAGTATGGTTACAAAGAATCATCTGTATGTTAAATAAAAGCTTATGTTCTGTGACAAACATTTGCAAGGGTGGTGTGAAGACTCAATGTTGAGGGGATTTGTACGAAGTAGTGAGTGAACTTTGATATAATACATAATTTGTCCTGACAAAAGCAATGGGATGTCCTTATCGATAGAAAATATTGCACAATTCAAATATTAAGTTCACCTTTGAGAGCAAATAACTTTGTTAGATATAGATATAATAGCTGCATTATCAGTTGTTAACATCTATATTTGCTAAAATCCCTAAAATAACTGCAAAACTTAAACGTCATTAAAATTGGAGTGTGGTCTTTACCAATCTGACATTTGAAAAGTGGCGTTTGCCAAGTTAAAGTGTGACTTGTTTCCATTTGATATTGTTTACCAACATGAAGTATGACTTGTTTCCATTTGATATTGTTTACCAACATGAAGTATGACTTGTTTCCATTTGATATTGTTTACCAACATGAAGTATGACTTGTTTCCATTTGATATGTTTTTCCAACATGAAATGTGACTTGTTTCCATTTGATGTTTTTTTACCTACATGAAGTGTGTCTTGTTTCCATTTGACATTTTTTTACCAACATGAAGTGTGACTTGTTTCCATTTGAAATTTTTTACCAACATGAAGTGTGAATTGTTTCCATTTGATATTGTTTACCAACATGAAATATGACTTGTTTCCATTTGATATGTTTTTCCAACATGAAATGTGACTTGTTTCCATTTGATATTTTTTTACCTACATGAAGTGTGTCTTGTTTCCATTTGACATTTTTTTACCAACATGAAGTGTGACTTGTTTCCATTTGATATTATTTTACCGACATGAAGTGTGGCTTCTTTCCATTTGATATTATTTTACCAACATGAAGTGTGGCTTCTTTCCATTTGATGTTTTTTACCAACATGAAGTGTGACTTGTTTCCAAGCACCCTTCTTTTTCTAAAGTAGCATTTGACCTTTTTTTTTTATGGTAATTTGTATTAATGGTGTCAGATGGAATTAATGTGTAATAAATGTGTCAGCAAAATCTGAAATACTTCAAAGAACAAAAAAGAAAAATACTATGGAGAAATTAATTATAAATAGGCCAGATCTTTATCTGTACTATGTATATATATATATATATAGTTGCTACGCGGCAATTAATTATGTAACCGCTCATGTTATTATTATAACATAGTTCAAGAGCTCAACATTTATTTTATTTTTATATTGTAGTTAATGAACTCCCTATTATTTTCCTTCCAAAAAGTCGTTTCTACGCAATTGCACGATAAAATTGACGACAACATTTTCTGTTGGCAGGCTCCCAGAGAAAGTCGGAAATAAACCAACGTAAAATATCGATTGCTTTAGCACGATAATTGAAGTTTTCTCCTGAACGGCACATTTAATGAAT
Organism: Limulus polyphemus; assembly: GCF_000517525.1. Lineage (NCBI taxonomy): Eukaryota > Metazoa > Arthropoda > Merostomata > Xiphosura > Limulidae > Limulus > Limulus polyphemus. The sequence continues at coordinate 567,652 of NW_013665949.1, read as the reverse complement.
CGTAGAAAGCAAGACATTATTATCAAAAGTATGCCTTTTTAGAATATCCAGAATTAGATAAGATGAAGATTTACAATCACGTTTTGAAACTGTTATTATTCATGAAGGAAGTACACTTGTATGCCTAATCTTGTTATCAGACATACAATCTAATATACCCTTTAGAATACAGGTTGTGCTAGCTTGTGCGCTAACTGAAGTCAGTAGCCTTGATGTATAATAGGTAGAACTGAATACATTTGATTATGTTTATCCGAATAACAGAAGTTACATTGTCAAGTGCAATTAGAGTCAACCATTGAGACACTTGTAACTTTATTTAAGAGAAATTCCTTTCCAAAAGGATATGCGACAGGCAGATGAAATAAGTGTTTTGTTTTTTACGTTAGCTATAGAAGCTTTTGTATAATTTGAGAAATGAAACTAGTTTTTGTACGACTATTTTCAATGTTTAGTGGTCAGCAAAGATTTATTTTATTTTGTTATGCTGCCAATATAAATACTACATTTGTTTGTTTTTGAATTTTCGCGCAAAGCTACACGTCCCTACACGTCCCTACACGCAAAGCTAGCCGTCCCTAATTTAGCAGTGTAAGACTACAGGGAAGGCAGCTAGTCATCACCACCCACCACTAACTCTTGGGCTACTCTTTTACGAACGAATAAGTGGGATTGACTGTCACATTATATAGCCCCCACGGCCGAAAGGGCGAGCATGTTTGGTGGGACGGGGATTCAAATCCGCGACCCTCAGAATGTGAGTCAAGCACCCTAACCACCTGGCTATGCCAGGCCCCATTAGATACGGTACAGAATTTAATGTTATTAGATACACCGTAATGAAATTTGAATTATATTCTGGAGGTCAGAGCGCAACCTAGTACATATTGTGCCGGACTATCAATCTAAGATTCCGTGGGGGAGTTATGGGAGTGGCGGTTAAATAGCTGCCTTCCCTCTAATCTTGCACTGTTAAAGTAGGGACGGATAGCGCAGATATCCCTCGCAAAATTCAAAACAAGAAAGCAAATAAATATTCAGGATCAAAGTTCAACGAAGAAAAATTTATTAATTTATGGCCTGGTGTTTGTTAAAGTTTATTCAGGTAATATCTCTAATAGATTCAAAGAAACTGGTATATATAAAAAAGAAAAAAAAACATCTGCGGTGTTTTACTAATGTGCATTAATTGGAAAATAATTTATGCAACTTACTGCACATTAATTGGAAACTGCAACGTTGAGGATTCATTGTTTCTCGAGTTCGTTGTTGTAATTTGTCTCTACATAGTTTTCTGTGACTCTTTCAATGAGTTTTCTAACAGTAGACGAGTACCATAGTAGATTTCTCTACTCTTGTTAGTAGTGATTTATTCTACTGATTTTCGTACTTCGCTTGTTAAACGCGTGTTTACACGAAACCTCAGGCACAAAACCACATGGCTCAATAAATAATGGTTGGTTGGAAAAAAAGTCAATGTAGCAGTAAACTGTTGAAAAACATATAACATTCCACTAAATGCGTATGCACTTATGTATTTTAAATTTATTTTCTATAAATGGACATAAAAAACTTAAGAAGCAAGATAATTATTTTTTAATTCAAAAAGGAGAATAGGAATCATCAAAAATGTACAGAAAGAAGTTGAATCAAAATGCAAAAATTTTATTTTCAAACCTATAACGAGGGGCTATAACTGCAACTATAACTATAACTAGGGGCTCTAAAAAAGCTAAACAAACTAGGCTGGAAATAGTGTCTACATTATTTTCTCAAGCTACAAATCCCTACTTTTGTTTCACTAAAATTCATAAGTACTGTAGATATAGATATGCTATTCCCCTTTTTAAATTAACAATTAGTAATTATCATGTATTATTGAAACGTAGAGTAAAATATGAGTCAATGTAAGATATTGCTTTGTATCATTGAAGAACGTTATTGAAACTTGGGATAAAATATGAGTCGATGTAAGATATTGCTTTCTATCATTGAAGAACGTTATTGAAACTTGGGATAAAATATGAGTCAATGTAAGATATTGCTTTGTATCATTGAAGAACGTTATTGAAACTTGAGATAAAATATGAGTCCATGTAAGATATTGCTTTCTATTATTGAAGAACGTTATTGAAACTTGGGATAAAATATGAGTCGATGTAAGATACTGCTTTGTATCATTGAAGAACATTATTGAAACTTGGGATAAAATATGAGTCGATGTAAGATACTGCTTTGTATCATTGAAGAACATTATTGAAACTTGGGATAAAATATGAGTCGATGTAAGATACTGCTTTGTATCATTGA
>NW_013665949.1:557892-565196 GCF_000517525.1 Limulus polyphemus | reverse complement strand
TGCTGAAGTTTCTCCACTCTACTTTCCTTAATGGAATATATTGCTATTGAAATCCTACTCTACACTGTGTAATGAAATATGCTGCTGAAGTTTCTCTACTCTACTTTCCTTAATGGAATATATTGCTATTGAAATCCTACTCTACACTGTGTAATGAAATATGCTGCTGAAGTTTCTCCACTCTACTTTCCTTAATGGAATATATTGCTATTGAAATCCTACTCTACACTGTGTAATGAAATATGCTGCTGAAGTTTCTCCACTCTACTTTCCTTAATTTTATAGCCTCCGACATTATTGTAGCAGCCTTATTTAATTGGTTTACTTCATTTTTCCGACGACAAAAACTTCTAACACATACATAAACACACACACGTGCCCTCCAGTGGCTCAGCGGTATGTCTGCGGACTTACAATGCTAGAAACCGGGTTTCGATACCCGTGGTGGGCAGAACACAGATAGCCCTTGTGTAGCTTTGTGCATAATTAAAAACAAACAACACACACGCACGAAACAGGCTCTTCTTGCTTCTTCCAGGAAATTCGTTGTTTTTTGGCCAGATACAAATTCAAGACATTATTAATTTTTTGTGATGTTTTATTAATTTTTTTGCCTCTTCTTTTAGGTTCTTCGTTTCTTTAATATAAATATAAGCAAAACAGTGAGAGTTAAATATTCAAAACTTTAAATTACCACCAACCATTCTGTATTAAATACAGTAATCTGTTTTACTTCCTCTAAATTTAATTGTAAACTGTGTGACGGAATTCAACGTTAGACTTAACTTTCAAGCGCAAGAAAACTAGTGCGATATTTACATCTTTCTTTTTGATTCTGGCTGAAGTGCGATAAAAATAGCGATTATTAGATAGCGATGAAAATAGCCATTATTAGATATTTATACCAGAAGAACTTGCGTAAACAACGACAACCATTTCATCCTTTTAAAATGTTATATAAACTTGTTACTATAAGAAGTAGTATATAATTAATCCTACCCTTGAGTTACTTGCATAGACTGAAATGAACTATTAGAAAATTGTTAGGAAAATGTACTTACTATTTTAACACTTATACGCCCCCCAGTGGCAAAAGGGGTAAGTCTCGAGACTTATAACGCTAAAAACCGAATTCGATATTCGTGGTGCGCACAGCACACATATTTTATTATACGTTTCATTGTGTAACTTTGCCCTGAACAACAAACATTAAATTTTTACATTTTTGGATAAAAAATTTTTTTTTTGTTTTTGTTTACAAATCATAAATCCAGTATACCTATACATTCAAATGTTTTAATAATTTTTGTGCTTCACTGTTCCAGGTGGGATATAGTAGCTAGCGTGTTGGGATGCGATTCAAAAGGTCCAACGCTCAAGCTACGATATAGTAATAAACATGTTCGTGCTTTTATCCGTGGGGAGATTATAATTGTGGCAATATATCCTGCTATTTGATCAGAAGAAGCCATGAAAGTCGCAGGTTTTGCAGATCGGTTGCGTTCCCTCTGGTCAGTAGTTCTAAATATATTGTAAGAACCTTACCTGTCTCTGATCTGCCTTTTAACTCATGTGTTTTATAAGAGGTCTTTGAGATTAAAAAGTTCAAAAATCAACTTGTGGATTGTGAAATAGGATTAGTCAAAAATCCCTTGTATCAAAAATTACTCTTATGTTACATAAGTTAAGTAAAGATAATTATTCTAGAAATACTTCGACGCAGTAATTGTTCTTAGAATCATTCTGCTGTTTCAAAAGTTTTGATTAAGTTTTTTTCTGATAATTATTATATTAAACACTGAACTTATGTTCCTTACACAAGGTAAATTAATTTATATTTATTCCAAATACATAATAGTGAAACCAGTAGTTTTTTATTTCAGGCAACAGTCTAGCGTCTCACAAGTTTCTACATAAGTGATTGCAGTGTTTTAGAAGTCTCTACTTAGCAAATTGTACTAGGATTCATTGTGATGTTCCATAAATATCTACGTAGGTTCTGGGATTTATATGGTGCTCTGCAGGTTTCCTCTTGATTGAATTTGTAGGTTTCATGTGATACTCTACAAGTTTCTGCTTACTTTGATATTCTAATATTTATGTATTTTTCCACACATTTCTACTGAGTTTACTGTTCCGAGATTCACGTGGTTCTCTATAAATTCCTACGTAAGTTTCTTTTCTGGGTTTATGATTATACGTTGTTCCATAAGTTTCTAAGTAGTTTGTCTTTGGGATTTATTTGATATCCTACAAGTTTTACTTAGTTTATTCGATACTATACAAGTACAAGTTAGTTAATTGTTCTACGATTCATTGTGATGCTCCATATCTGGGATTGATGTAGTTTACCGCAAATTTCTATGAAATTTATTGTGTCCAAATATCGTTGTGGTGTTCTTCACGAGCCAATGAAGTTAATTTTCCAAGAAGCATCATGGTGTTACGCAATATTTAGTGTTATAAGAAGCAGCTTTGTGCCCTTAGTTTCATTAGAAATTATTGTGTTTGTTCGTTATCAAGCACAAAGCTACACAATGGAATATCTACTGTGTCTACTGCGGTTATTGAAACACAATATTTAGTGTTATAAGAAGCAGTTTTGTGCCCTTAGTTTCATTAGAAATTATTGTGTTTGTTCGTTATCAAGCACAAAGCTACACAATGGAATATCTACGCTGTGTCCACTGCGGTTATTGAAACACAATTTTCAGTGTTATAAACTCTCATATTTACCGCTGAGCCACCAGGGAGCAGAGATTACTACAATTTTTCATAAAGCTAAACAAAATCCTGTGATCTTAAGTCATTAAGACGTTCCACGTGGTTACCCACAGTTTGGTGTATTTAAAACTATTTGAGCGTTCCATATGGTTAATTAAACATCAGCGTCCCACATATTCAACCATAGTTCAGTGTAATGGGAATTATGGTATTCCACATGGTTGCCCACAGCTCAGTGAAGTAGAAATCATTATTGTGTTTCACAAGATCAACCAATGTACTAAGAATTGTGGTGTTTTATAAAATCAACCATGATTCAGTTTAGTAGAAAATATTATGGTGTTTCAAAAGAACAACCAAGGTTCAAAATAATATGCTGTTTCACACAATCAACCATGATTCGGTGTACTAGGTATTATTTTGGTGTTTCACAAGATCAACCATGGTTTGGTGTACCAGGAAATATTATGGTATTTCACAAGATCAACCATGGTTCGGTGTACTAGGTATTATTTTGGTGTTTCACAAGATCAACCATGGTTTGGTGTACCAGGAAATATTATGGTATTTCACAAGATCAACCATGGTTTATGGTACAAGTAATAAGTATAGTGTTCTACAAAATCAACCGTGAATTAGTGTAGTAGGAATTATTATGGTGTCTCACAAGGATAACCACAGTTCATTATACTTGTAATTATTATGGTGTACCGCAGAACGAACCATGGCTCAGTGTACTAAGAAGTAATTTGGTATTCTACAAAGTTATAAACAGTGGAACATTGATTTAATCCACTGTATTGTTCTAAAAATGTTGATCACAATGCTAGAAAAACATTTTGTTGTTCCAGAAATTAGATATAGTGTAATTTATAGAAATAATAGTTATCTGAGGAATATTTAGTCATTTAAAAGTCTCCAGTTTCAATCGTATATGATATTTTAACATGAATGGTGAGGTCAGAGACATGGTTCACTCATATTCTTTTCTTTTAGAACTGCTGACCAGAGAGAGAGCAACCAGTCAACAGTTCCTCCTTCATATGTAGCTACTCAACAGAATAGCAGGATTCATTGCAACAGTTTTAAGGTCACCACTGCTGAAAATATTAAAGCAGGTTCAACAACATGTTGTGGCTTGAACCTTGGTTCTTCCAATTCGCAGTTGGGTACAATAACTAGTAGGCTATGTCTGACTCCTTCACTTTCAGTTAAAGTTGATAGTTCGTTTGTGGTGTTTTTACAAAGGTTATGTTTATATTTCTTTACTTTTAAGTTACGAGGTCAAAAATAGCAGCTTTTCTACATTTCTTGTTTAGACCTGCAGAAAGACAAATATCAAAACGTCACATGATAAAATCAGTTTTTACTAAAAACTACTCAAATCTACTCTAGTTTACGTTTAACCTTCCAAAAAAAAGAAGTTATTGTAGAATGATAATTTGCTTTTAGTTTTAATTAGTTTTTACTAGCACTATTCTACAAATCTATTCTAGTTTACGTTTAACCTTCCAAAAAAAGAAGTTATTGTAGAATGATAATTTGCTTTTAAATTAAGTTTATTTCTTTTGCATCCCCCCCCTCAATGGATCAGCGGTAAGCTTACGACCCTAAATATCGGGTTTTGATACTCGTGATGGGCAAATCACACATAGCCCAACGTGTAGCTTTGTGTTTAACAACAACAAATAAACAAAGATTTTGTTGCTATATTGTTTAATGGAATGCATTTAAAATATTTTCTACTCTAATCTGCTTAATGGAATATATTGCTATGGGATTTCTACTCTACGCTGACTAATGGAATAAATTGATAAGCGTTTTTTTAATCTACACTACATAAGGGAATATACTACTGAACATTTTTTATCTTATGTTGCTAACCTTTGTTCAGACCACAGACTGTAGCTATACGTTGATAAAGTATTTTATCCTATTGAAACAATCGTATTATCATAAACTCAGTTAATATTCTATACACAATTTAAGAACTCGAAAACTAGCTGCTTTCTTAAAATCATCAACATTATCTTATTTTTTCAACACATCAACACTAGCTGCTTTCTTCAACCCACAAATACTAGTTACTTTTTCATTACGTCAATACCAATTGCTTTCTTCAAAACATCAGCACTAACAGATTTATTTAACATATCAACACTAGCTACCTTCTTTAATACATCAAACTAGTTACTCTTTTTTACTCATTAGAATTAGCTGCTTTCTTCAACTCATCAATACTAGTTACTTTTTTCAATACATCAATACTAGCTTTTTTCTTCAAAATATCAGCACTAGCTGCCTTCTTCAATACACCAAAACTAGTTGCTTTCTCCAACACATCAATAATAGTTACTTACTTCAACACTCATCAGAACTAGCTGCTTCCTCCAATACATCAATACTAGTTATATTCTTCAATACATCAACACTAGCTGCTTTCTCCAACACATTAGAACGAACTGCTTTCTTCAACACATCAGCACTAGGAGATTTCTTCAACATATCAACACTACTTACTTTCTTCAACTCATCAACAATAGCTGCTTTCATCAACACATAAGAACTAGCTACTTTTTCAATACATCAGCACCAGCTGCTTTCTTCAACTAATCAACAGTAGCTTCTCTCTTCAACATATTAGAATTAGAAGCTTTCTTCAACTAATCAACAGTAGCTTCTCTCTTCAACATATTAGAATTAGAAGCTTTCTTCAACTAATCAACAGTAGCTTCTCTCTTCAACATATTAGAATTAGAAGCTTTCTTCAATATATATCAACACTAATTAGTTTCTTCAACACATCAGCCCCAGCTGCTTTCTTCAACTCATGAATATTACTTACTTTCTTCAACTCATGAATATTACTTACTTTCTTCAACTCATGAATAATAGCTGCTTTCTTCAACTCATGAATATTACTTACTTTCTTCAACTCATGAATAATAGCTGCTTTCTTCAACTCATGAATAATAGCTGCTTTCTTCAACTCATGAATAATATCTGCTTTCTTCAACTCATGAATAATAGCTGCTTTCTTCAACTCATGAATAATAGCTGCTTTCTTCAACTCATGAATAATAGCTGCTTTCTTCAAAACTCGATACTTCCTCCAATACATCAATACTAGTTATGTTCTTCAATACATCAATACTAGCTGCTTTCTTAAAGTGATCAATACTAGTTGCTTTGTTCAATATATCAATACTAGCTTCCTTCTTAAACTTACTAACAATAGCTGCCTTCTTTAATATATCAACATTAGCTGCTTTCTTCAACACATCAGAACTAGCTGTTTTTTCAGTACATGAATACTAATTATTTTCTTCAACATATTTTCACTAGTAGCCTTCTTCAATACACCCAAACTAATTGCTTCCTTCAACTCATTAGTACTAGCTGCCTATCAATATTAGATCCTTTTTGCAATACATCAATACTACATCCTTTCTTCAACAAATCAACACTCGCTACTTCCTTTAATACATTAACACTAGTTACTTTCTTCAACACATTAACACTAGCTGCTTTCTTCAACTCATCAATACAAGTTACTTTTTTCAATACATCAATACTAGCTTCTTTCTTCAACGTATCAACACTCGCTACTTTATTCAATACATCAATAGTAGATGATTTCTTCATCCTATCAACACTAGCTACTTTCTTCAACTCCTCAATTTAGTTATTTTCTTCAACTCACCAACACTAGTGTTCATATGTTGAAGAAAGCAGCTAATGTTGACGAGTTGAAGAAAGTAACTAGTGTTGATGTGTTGAAGAAAGCAGCCAGTATTAATCAATTGAAGAAAGTAGCTAGTTTTGATGTGATGAATAAGCAGCTAGTGTTGGTGAGTTGAAGAATTAAGCATAAGATATCAACTGAGTATATAATAATACGGTTTGTTTCAATAGGATAGAAGCCTTTATTAACATATAGTTACAGCCTTTTGTCTGAAGAAAGATACGCAACATAAAATAAAAGAAAAAATTATCAGTAGTATATTTCATTAAGCAGTGTAGAGTAAAAAAAAACTTAGCAATATATTTCTAATATAATACATAAATAAAGGGTAAAAACAACATAAGAACTGTAGAAAGCAGTATCTTACATCGACTCATATTTTATCCCAAGTTTCAATAACGTTCTTCAATGATACAAAGCAATATCTTACATCGACTCATATTTTATCCCAAGTTTCAATAACGTTCTTCAATGATACAAAGCAAAATCTTACATCGACTCATATTTTATCCCAAGTTTCAATAATGTTCTTCAATGATACAAAGCAGTATCTTACATCGACTCATATTTTTATTCCAAGTTTCAATAACGTTCTTCAGTGATACAAAGCAATATCTTACATCGACTCATATTTTATCCCAAGTTTCAATAATGTTCTTCAATGATACAAAGCAGTATCTTACATTGACTCATATTTTATCCCAAGTTTAAATAACGTTCTTCAATAATAGAAAGCAATATCTTACATTGACTCATATTTTATCGCAAGTTTAAATAACGTTCTTCAATAATAGAAAGCAATATCTTACATTGACTCATATTTTATCCCAAGTTT
>NW_013665949.1:554140-557129 GCF_000517525.1 Limulus polyphemus | reverse complement strand
ATTAAGCAGATTAGAGAAGAAAATATTTTTAAATATATTCCATTAAACAATAAAGTAGAAAACCTTTGTTTATTGTTGGTAAAAACAAAGCTACACGATGGGAAATCTGTGCTTTATTCACTACTGGTATCGAAACCCGATTTCTAGCGTTATAAGCCTTCGGATTTACTACTGTGCCACTGGATGCTTCCTCAATCTACTTATAGTCTTAATTCTAAATTAATTCTATTATCGTCTGAGAGAAATATGAAATACAATAGACTTAGTATCCTTAATATCTTTATCAAGATGTTCGTTATGGCCCATATTGTACAACATAGTACAACTAATGTATGTTCGTTATGACCCATCTTGTACAACAAAGTTCAACTAATGTTAGTAATGAACTACCTTATAACACCAAATTATTATTTGTCTGACTTAATTAGACGCTCGTCGTTTCGCTTTACAGCTTATTCTAGAACATTCCATTAAAACATAAATCGTAACTGACAGTACAAAGTTTCAATTGGTTTAAATAATAAATTCTAATCGAATGTATAACGTGCATTTCTCCAGCGTGCGTTTGACATCTTAAGTAGTAAAGCTTACTGTTGAAAGAATTATATTGTTGAAATTATTAAATGTTACCTGTAGTAAGCCAAAGTTACAGATTGAAATAACAAAAGTGAAGATGAAAAACTAAAAGTAAAATAATTATGAATATAGACGTCATCCTTTGTCCCTATTCATTTGTGGTTTTAGTTGTTCGACGAGATAAATTTCTTTAAATATTTTGTCACTGTGCTTGGTGAAGATATGTACAGAGAATGGTGAATTCATGTCAGGAGTTATTTTTCAATATTCTGCAACTGTGCTTCTCTAATGTTGTACTTTATAGACAGAGTCTATGTGTTCTGCTATACTTGTGTGTAGGGTTCTTCCGGTTTCTTCAATATACGTATGATGGCATATGTTACATGTAAGCTGGTAAACAACATTGGAGACAGGACACCCATATTTAGACTGTAAACACGTTCATGTAAGACAGTTGACTTTATTATATTGTAGAGCAGTGTACTGATATTTTGAAAGTTGGCTTTTGAGGGCTGGACATGGCCGTTCTATGATTGAGAGCTGGACATGGCCGTTCTAAGATTGAGGGCTGGACATGGCCGTTCTATGATTGAGGGCTGGACATGGCCGTTCTATGATTGGGGACTGGATATGGCCGTTCTATGATTGAGAGCTGGACATGGCCGTTCTATGATTGAGAGCTGGACATGGCCGTTCTAAGATTGAGGGCTGGACATGGCCGTTCTATGATTGAGGGCTGGACATGGCCGTTCTAAGATTGAGGGCTGGACATGGCCGTTCTATGATTGAGGGCTGGACATGGCCGTTCTATGATTTAATTGCAGTTTATATTTCCTAGTTAATTTTTATTTTCTTGGAGATACTTTCGTCAATTAGAGGTACCGTAAAAGTAATATTTTTGTTGTATCTTCGTAAAATTGTCTTTTTTTTCTTGGTTTACTTGTGCTTTTTTTCATGTTGGAGGTGCGATGCTAAGTTTTTCGCATCATAGTTCTTGAAAGCTTCTTCGATATAAAAAGGTGGATATTTGTGGCTCAAAAGAAATGATTTTAGTTCAGAGTTTATATTATTTTTTCACTACAGTTCTGATCGATTCTTTTCAGTTCTCCAAATATTGCACCTTTCTTGGAAACTTTTGGACGATGGGAGTCGAAGTTAAGGAAAATAAGTTTCTAATTGGTTTGTGAAACAAGGTAAATTGTATATTATTGTCATTATCAATCATTAAAGTAACGTCAAGGAAATTTATGCTCCTCTTGTCATTGGAAAGATTCAAGGTGAATTAAATATTGGGATCTGTGGAATTTACAACGTTTAGAAGTCTGAAGTCTTTGTTTAAAGAAGCAAGACCATGGTTCTATCTAAACCAGAAATCAGAAGGTATTGGTATCTTGACGCCACTTGTCAAGTGTCTTTGTTTTAAAAATTACATAAATATTACTGCACAAGTAACAGCTACTCGATTACTCATGAAGACACCACTTAATTGAAGACAGTTTGTTGTCAAAATAAAAATATCCATTATGAAGGATAAATGTAGGATTTCTCTGACAGTGTCTACTGCCAGTGCGTATATCTTCAAATTGCTTATGTGATGCGACATGAATCCACACACTGCATTGTCACCATCTTCTGTCTGTATAGATGGCTAGATAGTTACAACGTCCAATGTAAAGAGTGTTGTCACTATGTGAGATGCATCACTGATTCGCGATAGCAGGTGTTGTATATTATTCAAGTAAGCGAAACGTAATTCAGTAACGCCACTAAAATTGTATGAATAAACCAAGACAAACTTTCAATAGCACTGCCATATGCTGAGACTGTAGATCTTAGTGGTATATCCGGTTCATGTTGTATTGGTAAACCGTATAATTATGAAAAAAAACTGTAAAGCGAAACGTTGAGTGTCCAATTAAGGAAGAAAAATAACAAACTTAGTGTTATAAGGTTGGTTATTAACACGTATTGAAATATCTTTTATGCTCGAATATGCACTACAGAAAATACCACAGTAAAATTGTAAAGTTTTCAGCACCATCTGGAAGAAGAGTAAAATACAACAAACGTAGTACCTTAGTATCTATATTATAGTATTTGTTATGACTCACTGCGTAACACAGTATAACTACAACTTTTCATCACTAAACTATTTCAGTGTCTAGATTACATCTGAATTATATAAATGAATATGTGAAAACACTTTTAACAACCTCCCATTTTCCATGGGATTCTACAACATTATTTTATTTTTCAAGAGGCTGCAGTTTGCTTTCATGTCACTTAAAATACATTAAACGTTATGCCTACAGGTAGATGTTTTTGAAAAAAAAAGTATTAAATTGAAACAAAGACAGGGCGCAATACATGTTTTTATTCCAAATTAAGTTTGTGTTGAGGAGCATCAGGTGGG
>NW_013665949.1:540136-553140 GCF_000517525.1 Limulus polyphemus | reverse complement strand
GATTGACTAACTAAAGGTAATGACTAATATATCCGATTAACTAACTAAAGTAATGACTAATATATCTGATTAACTAACTAAAGGTAATGACTAATATATCCGATTAACTAACTAAAGGTAATGACTAATATATCTGATGAACTAACTAAAGGTAATGACTAATATATCTGATGAACTAACTAAAAGTTAGACTAATATATCTGATTAACTAACTAAAGAGTTAGACTAATATAACTGAGTAACTAACTAAAGGTAATGACTAATATATCCGATTAAGTAACTAAAGAGTTAGACTAATATATCTGATTAACTAACTAAAGGTAATGACTAATATATCCGATTAACTAACTAAGGTAATGACTAATATATCTGATTAACGATAATATAATAAAATCTCACCAATAATGTAATAAAACCGACCCACCGATAATATAATAAGATCTAACCAGTAATATACTGAACATAAATATAAATATAGATATACTGATCAAAATTACTTGTACCTGATGATGACAAAACCTTGTCGAAACGTTGTACATTTGCTGTTATGTTAAACTTATATTAAAGTTTTTCTTCATTACCCATTCAAGCCGTCTCCAGCCATTATACTGAACATAACCTTTTAAAATCCAGGTGAGAAATACATTTCAAATACATTAGTGTCATGATGCTTATTATTTTTTTTACTAAATAGTCTTTCTTCGGGCGTCTCAAAACAACGACATTAGGGAATTCTTAACTACGGGTTCCCTGGTGGGCCAGCGATAAGTCTTGGGATTTACAATGCTAGAAGCAGGGGGGTTCGATTACCCTCCGTGGACACAGCAGATAATCCGCTGTGGTTTTGCTATAAGAAAATACACATACACTTAACTACGGAAGAGTTCGAATGCGGAACTGTACTTTGTGACATCACTGACTTAGAAGTACTAACCAATGTGAAATCACTCATATAGTGTTATTAATAAACACTTATTAAACAAGTGCAAGTCACCAAAAACTGAGGCGTTATTTTGAAATGACGTTTCTGGAAAAATTGTCCACAAAAATTCACTTCAACATAACACTAAAATGAATTTCGCAGAGGGTTCGTTTCATTTCTTTCAGCTGCATATACTAAAAGTCAAAAATGTTCACCTTTAATAATAAAGTGCATTGCAGGTTATATGAAAATCAGAGGTGACAAACTCCGTGAAAGTTTATAGCTCATTCTAATTTTATAAACTGTTTAAATGCAACGTTTTGGCGCCAGTCATACTCCTGTTTGTTACATTACCAGTCAAAGTAGTTTTACGTTATTGATGGATCTGTTTATTAGATTACCAGTCAGATTTTATTATCTTATCGAACAGTTATTATATTATTGGTTGTGACACATTTTTCTACCAACAATACAATTCTCAATGTTTTGCTGAATTAGATATGTTTTCCAGACATTGTTTTATTCTTGATAGAATCATTGATTCATCTCATTTTACTCAGTGTTTTGTAAGCCTATTTAAGGATGACCCTTCACGTTGCAGCTTTTTGTTTTACACACCAGATCGACGCAACGGTTTCATAACATATATTTTATTAACTTTCGAAATTTTGTTTTGTAGACGATATAGCACTTTGTGTTTCTAAGTACGTCACGTAACATATTCAATTTGGATGAATTTCAACTTAGAAAAATGTGTAATGGAATGTTTTCCCATCATTTTGATGAAACAAACAGGTGAGGCCCAGCCTCTTAGTTTTGCCACAAGTCAGTGATATATATCGGTTTGGGGGAAATCCACTTTTTAAAAGGCAACTAAAGAAGAAGACTAGGCCCTCTTACTGTAGTGGCGGGAGCTTGTGTAAATGTTGTTTTTAATGTTTTTTTACTCACCACACCTAAACAATATTAAAAGATATTTGACGACTACCGTTTTGGTGATAAATTATCGCAATGTTTTAAACAGTGTGTGTGACAAATAGCTTAGAATATTTATTGACAGTTCTTTAGATATCTATATTGATATAGGTTACTTTTGGTGACTAAATGACATCACGAGATTAGTTTGTTTAGTGCAAGGCTATACCTATTTCGCTGTATCTACTGAGAGGATCTAACCCTAACATTTTGCTTTATAAGCCCTTAAGCTTACCGCTGACCGTCAAGGGTACAGAATATCACAAACACCATACAAATAATCTGTGGGTTACCAGTATGAGAGACCTTGTCTTGTTCTGTGATTGACGTTTGTCCAGAATTAGTGATAAATGGTGGGAAACCACGAAATCTACCTAAGTAACATGTGGGAAACCTAAGAATAGACTAAATCTCACGTTTAATTTTCGCCAGGTTACACTTTTTTAAGGTAATTAATTACAATATTTCAAACGCTAAAACGGTCGCTAGCATTTCCGGTATAATAATCCAAAAATGTCTAAAACATCAACATTTTCGCCTACTACCTACCTACCTGATCACGTCAGCGGGGCTAGCGCCTAGATAGCTCGGATATTGCTACAAGATTTCTCCAACTTACTTGACTGCTTTTGATATTTCCATAAAAATCCATACGTATACAGGTATAATATAAATGGTAAACATATCATGCGCGTACTTAAATATATTTTTAACCCAGCGGATGGCGCTACATATCGACGTATAGACACGCGACAGATTATAAAGGTAAAATATATACTTTGTACAGGTTTAACATAAAAAGTAAACAAACAAGAGTATTAAAAATTATGAATTTTAAAATGAAGTAAGGATTCTGCTACAAAAAGTAGTGCAACAAGAATTATAACCACAATCACAAAATTTATAGAATTTAATCCCTACTTTGGCAGCTTTATACACTTATCTGTAAGCTAAAGTAAGAATTAAATTTTATAAATTTGTGATTGTGGTTTTAATTCTTGTATACTTTATACAGGTATAACATAAAAAGTAAACAAACAAGAGTATTAAAAATATGAATCTTAAAATAAAGTAGGGATCCTGCCATAAAAAATATTGAAACAAGAATGAAAACCACTATCTCAAACCTATAAAATTTAATCCTTACTTTGGCAGCTTTATACACTTATTTCAATTAAAACCACTATCTCAAACCTATAAAATTTAATCCTTACTTTGGCAGCTTTATACACTTATTTCAATTAAAACCACAATCACAAATTTATAAAATTTAATCCTTACTTTGGCAGCTTTATACACTTATTTCAATTAAAACCACAATCACAAATTTATAAAATTTAATCCTTACTTTGGCTTACAGATAATACACACATTTTAAAATTCATAATGTTTTCTTACTCTTGTAAAACGTAGAAAGGCTTATTTTTATAAAATAGTCAGTATTCTGACCACCACAGTACTGAAAGATAGTATATAACCCAAGTAAGCTGAATTCAAACATTTGGATTTCACAGAGCTGATAACAATAATAAAGTAGTAACTACTATAAAACAAGTTACTTTCAAACAATGGGTTTGAGAACAACGATATCAAGCGAGTATGAAACTAAGGATTTGAGTACAGTGTAAACAAGCTACTATAAAACTGTGGGTTTGAAAACAATTAACACAATTTATTATGAAACAATGAGTTTGAAAATAACGAACACGAGCAACTATAAAACAGTGAGGTTGAGAAAAACGGACACAAGCTAACTAAAAATAGTGGTTTGTTTATTTAGTAGATACTTTATTGTGTGTGTGTGTGTCTATATGAGTATACATATTGCTTAGTGTTTCAGGCTTTATAAAAAATAAAACCTTGTTGATCACATGACAATGTGAACTATGGTTCTCCCATCTTCTGAACACAATCGCTGTTCTCTATTTCTAAGAGTAAGGAGATTTTAACCTTAGTCTGCATTTTCTTAGTTTTGTCAAATATTTGTTGTTTTGAGACGTTCTTCATATCAACTTTTTAAAAAGATAAGAAGGTTGGTCAAGAAAAGCTCCTTATCTTTCGGCTTGGGTAAGTTTAGGTTCTATTTCTAGATACATTTTAAGTTAAATCTATATATCCTTTGTGACTTTTCAATCCACTTGAGATATCATGCACTTGATACCAAGACACACGCTAACACATCCGGATATTTTAGCTCTATCCTTTTTATTAGTTTTCTGTTTAATTATAGTCGTGTTTACGTATTTGTTGTTGTTGTTTTTAAATATGATATGATAGTTTCGTAAACATTTCCCGTTTCTTCTAGTGTATTCGTGATAAAATCTGTGCTAATCCATGATGTCTATTAAATACATTTTTATTGTTACCGGCGTCCCCTCTCTTTGATTAAGAGAGGAATTAATTGATAACATTATCAGCGTTTGTTTCTAATACCTTGTAGTAATAAGTAGCAATGGGAAAAAAGATCCAGAAATTCCATTAACAATGAAGTTAATGATACTAAGAATAAATAGTATAGAAATTTAAAAACGAGAAATCGGATAAATCGAGTTATTTCAAGAGATATAGACTTTTTGTATTCAAGCTCTAAGGCTTATCAGGTTTCTGGTTCTGTGTTTATCTTTCAAAGTTATCTTATGCGTGGTAATGGAAAAGATGTAAAGTACTGAAGTAGATTAATACGATAAGCAAGCAGAACAGGTCCATAATACATACATCTACAACAGTCCATAATACAACTATGATATATAATACTTGGTGTTATTTCCACACAGCAAGAAGAAAACACAGGTCATTATTAGAATAAAATGAGCAAAATCTACTTCTAGCAGAGAAAGAAAAACATTAACCAAATAGAAAGAAAGTGGTAAACATAAACGTGAGTACGTAATAATTTTTAATAACCGTATCACAGATAAAGCACATCTATGTATCCTGTTCCCCGTCAACAGGAGGTAGCTTCAGTGCGAAATGCCAAAGGATGATAGACCATTGACGACAGGTGGAAATAAGTACAACCACGAAGAAGCTGACCCTGTACAATGAGAGAGTTACTAATAAAAATAAAAAAAAGTTTACTATTATCTGACACTACGTAATGTTGTTATGTTAATGATATGTCCAGTTTTCCTGATTTTGTTAATCCAGTTTTCGTGTAGTAGATCCTGGTTCATGCTTTAGGGTTATAATTCAACAAAACTTGTTTCTAAAACTGTGCTTCTGTACAATGTTAGTAAACTCTGATTTCTTAGATAGGTTTCGAAAAGAGAAGCGAACTGTATCATTTCCATGTTACCTTTGAGGTTCGATCCTGCTACCTCTTGAGCACTAAACAAGCGATCTATCAACTCAGATAAAAGTCAAACCCTTGTAATTGATAGTAAGATATTTTCAACAACTCTGGTTATTTGTCTACCACATTTTTCCCCTTTCACAAACAAGTCGCCTCATTAATCTTAGTATCAGGGTGACCACTAGCTGTTTGGCAGTTTCTCGATATTGTTACAATTGATACATTTTGAATGCCCGAGTGTGAGATAGCAAATTCTATTTTATTATTATTATGGTTGTGTTTATCGTTCATTTATTATTTTCTTCTATCATTTTTTTTTTCTATCTACCTATGAGTTTTAGATGCATTAAAACGTTAATTCACCTTCTAGTTAATCATTTGTATTTTGGGTAAATATGTATGTATGATAAAACTGATACCAGCTTCTCTATTGGTGACGTACAGATACTATTAATGTAGCACACGATTATGTAAATTTATCACCACATGAGATGTACTCTCGTGACCTACTCTGTGAATAAATACACTGTCAGAACCTTCACTAGACGAGAGAGTCACGAGATAGTTAGTGAACGATCCAGTTAATGAATTGTTGCTGTTTATCACTCGATATTCATTAATATTGAAAGGTATTTTTTGAAATATTGTTTGCTGTATTTTCTTTGGCATTAGATTTTTTCTTCTTTTTCCTGATTCCATTATTTGAAATAATATTGATATTTATGACATACTGTTTATTAATATTAGTGTCAAGTTCTGGCCAGGTACGTGTTTATTAACGGTGTTTTGGTAAGTGTTGAATTTATTTCTAAATGTTGTTATTGTTGAATAAATTGTCCTCGTTTTTTGTTGTTAACCCCTGATTGTAGCAGTGTTTATTTTAGACGTTACACAAGGACCTCGCTTATGCAAAATGAGTACTTTACCATATGATTAAAGCACTTACTTTGAGAAGATATTTTTAACAACTCAAACTACCACAAAATAGTAGCAACAATTACTCCTATTATGATGCCATGCAATTCGCCATAGCTAAGTATGGTTGTTCTCACTGATGGAATATAGCAACTTGTTGATATCAAGGACCTTAGATCAACGCGTGATTCGTATCATGTGCTCGTGCTGTAAGGCCTGCTGAAAAATTGAAATAGAATGGTATCTAGCGCGTTTTAAATAGGTGAGTGTGTTTTCCTACAGCAAAGCCACATCAGACTATCTACTGTGTCTATCGAGGGGAATCGAACCCCTGATTTTAGCGTTGTAAGTCCGAAAACTTACCGCTGTCCCACCGCGGGACTTTGTAATAAGACAAAAACAAACTGAAGACATTAGCAAGGGTTTAGTCAATGTTAGTTTACGACATGGGCTAGAAATTGCTAATGCAAAAAGAAAAATAAATCTGGATTTGTGAAATAATCAATGATACGGTTTCTACAGAAACAGAAGATAAGTGTAATAATGATAACAGTTTGAAATCAGTGGCAAAGTTTACGTGGATGACTGGTTTTTAAAATCATTTACTCTTGAATCTTCATGATAATGTAAAAACGTGTTGTTGGTTAGAGAACAGTAATTTTAATACAGTGTGGCAAGGTTGTTCCTAACTGATTAATAATAACATACTTCAGACGTAACTAAGGAACTGACAATGAGTGATAATGTAAAAACGTGTTGTTGGTTAGAGAACAGTAATTTTAATACAGTGTGGCAAGGTTGTTCCTAACTGATTAATAATAACATACTTCAGACGTAACTAAGGAACTGACAATGAGTGATAATTAGTTTCAAGATATATTATTGTCACTAGCTGTTTATTACCTTCAAGGTTTGTGGGTATTGAATGCGTTAAAACAAACATATCCAGTTTGCAGCGTAATTTTGTCTTACTTTGAACACTATACATTAGCCCACAGGTAGGTGTTAGTTGTTTGTTCTCTCGCTCTACCAAATCGTTTACATATTCAGTGCTTAAGAATGTTTACGATCAAAAGGTTTTGGTTTTTGTGATAGTTGCAGTCTATGATTTCTGGATAGTTTTAAAATAGTTTAGAAATTGAAACGTAAAACTACCCAGAACTCTTGAATATTTTACATTGAAAAAGATGCTTCTTCATAATATTAAGTTTTTTTTTTACTCAGAATTATTGTGCAAAGCTTCACAAAGCGCTATCTATAATTTTGAACTGATAAATTAGAGGAAAAGCAACTGGTCAATAACACACACCTTGGGCTACATTTGTCTGACCGAATAATGTGACTGACCATATTATTAAGATTATCGGTAATAAAATGAATCAAATGGTTTCTAGCATAGCAGAAGCTTTTGATTTATTCTTATTCTGGAAACAAATGTGATGTTTGTACATTTGAACAACAATGAAATCATTTCAATAAACAACAATATTAACAACAAATATAGTCATTTTTAAATTCTAGCATGATGCCAACTTTCAATAACATTGAGGATGAAAATTCAGATAAAATTAGCCACATCTGTCCTCCTCGTTTTCCTAATCTTGTCTATGGTCAAGCGTGCGAAGGCTTTTTTATAGTCTGTATTGTTGAGAGCGTAGATAAAGGGGTTCACAGCAGAATTGACCCATCCTAACCACACCATACACGACCACAGGACGGGAGAGAATGGATTTACACAGAAAGGTTCGATGATGTACAAAATAAAGAAAGGAAGCCAGCATAAAACAAATCCTCCTACTACCACAGATAGAGATTTTGCGACCCTTCTTTCTCTTTGAAAAGCAGCTTTTTCGTAGCCTTGTTTACGCTGCCATGGGTCTTTTTTTATTCTTAAACTGCGACAGAGGGGTATGTTGCTGAAAGACGTTTCGCGAGATTCAGTGGAAGAATAAGTCCTCATTAACCTTCTGTCATTATCATAGACGGTTTCGAGTATTAAAGCTGTTCGCACAGAAGGGACTGAAGCTAAATACTGGCCCTTATCGGAGTCCCTGTCACTTGTTTTGTCCAATCCTGTACCTTGATCATTGGAAGCTGGACTTATGTCAATCTGTACAACGGACTCGGTGTTTCTGTGGGTTCTGTATCTTTCCTGACTCGAGCTAGTATTGTCCCCGGGACAAGATGAATTACCCCCCTCGTCTAATGGGCCAAAACTGTCCGTCAGAACTGATTCTCGCTTCCTGGCCACAGCGAAGATTCTGTAGTAAACATACAACATGACCAAAGCTGGTATGTAGAACGACCCTAAAGCAGAGTATATTATGTAACCAATGTTGCTGTTATACTCACATTTCCGGGAAATCTGCCGATCGGTTTCGTGCCAACCAAACAAGGGAGGACAGGTGATGAGGACTGACAAAACCCACACGCCTGCAATCATGACTAATGCGAGTCTTGAGTTCCTTTTGACAACATATCTCATAGGAGAGGTGATAGCAAAGTAACGGTCCAGACTAATGCAGCATAAGTTCAAGATAGAAGCTGTACACAACAAAACATCCAGTGAGATCCATAGTTCACAGGTTATCCTTCCCAGTGGCCAGTGTTGAGCCACTTCCTGCATCACTCCCAACGGCATCACAAGGAATCCAACCAATAAGTCGGACACAGCTAGTGACACCACAAAATAATTAGTAATTGTCCGCATCCTTCGTGTCGTCGCGACGGCTGTAATCACAAGAGTATTTCCTGCCAAAGTGAGAAAGATTATCACGGACAAGACAACAATGAGGACGATGTTACTAAATGTTGGCTCCATTGGAAAAATTACGACTTCCCATCTGATCGTAAGCTATGGTCGAAAACTCCAATATTATTACTGCATGGTAGATGTTACAATTTCCTCTGATTTAATAACTGGTCACATGCTTCCTTTGCCGCAGTTAAGGAAGCATTGAATAAACTACACTCGGAATAAAAAAGAGAGAACGTTCATTCAAGGGAATATATATAGGTCACTGTATTCCCCACTACAATCAATGTTGTTTATGTACAAACAGTAGATAACATTTGTCGCTTTCTATCCTTTAAGGACAATTGCAACATGATATTCATAATAATTACAATTGGTAGGAGAACACTTACTTTGTTCACTAAAGGTAAGAACTGTGATTCTCCGCAAAGCTGTTGGTTGATCAAAAACTCCATGGATTATAATGTTCACTCATATAAAAATAAAAAATGAGATTATTACGCCTTACTATATTTCGTGTTTGAAATTATCCAGTTAAAGATCGTTACCATAATTTCCGTCATCTCCGGGTTTATCGCACTACGAGAATCAATAAAATATAGTTAACCTCCAAAGACTCTCCTTTTGTTATTTACCTTGAACTAAATGAGCATTACAGACTTTTCATGTCTTTCTTGTCTTCTTGAACCATGACCTGCTTCCATAACTTTGAATCTGAAAGAGAGAGAGAGAAAAAAAGAAACAAAAAAGGTTTAAACCTTGTAGGTAATTTCTGAATTTACTTCAATACAATAAATATTTAAAACATTTAAAAGTGGACGGATTAAAGGTTGGCAAGTACAATTTCCAATAATATACTCATGTTGACAGATTTAGTCAGCACATTCTACTTTCTACGCGGTAGTAGAATAATAGAAGATCCAATGTCCACTGAAATAGGCCTATTGTAAAGCGAAACATAGTTGCCTAATCCAGTTGCAAAGCTAGACAGCTTCAAATTATAATTTGCTATGAAAGCGTGTAGACGATACCTACATCAAAATTTTACTAAACAGAAGACTTCAGCAGCTTTTGTCCCCCAATTTTCAGTCAGAAACATATGACGTTTTACACTACTGAAATTTCTTGCTGCTTACAAGTATGTCAAATGGAAAGCGATAATGAGCACATTTTTTTAAAGTTAGTTTTATTGAATTATTGTTTGAGATTAGTCTTTGTTTCATTGACCACTGTATAAAAACTGCCTTAAGACACTATGAAAAGCGAGTTATATGCAATACTTTTAGAACACAAAAGGTTCCTAATAATCTAACACACAGTTTTATAGTCTACTTTCAGCGAGTTTAGGGCCACAACCTTGGGCACACAACCAGGCTCTGCCAAATGTAAAAGCATATCGTGAAGTTTCCTGACATAACTAAAAGTTATTCATTATCGTATGTCTTACATATCTCTTGATTGTTTGCTATAAAAAGAATATGCTACTTATTTCTTTCTCCAAGACACTATTATTATCTTGAGTTAAGTATGAGTAAGTATTATTCAGTTATTCCATACCATACTAAAGTCTATGAGTCTTTATTTTCCGTTTCATCATTGATATATAGCGTGTAAGGTTTATTATTTCTGTTTAAATATCGATGTGTAGCCTGTCAGGTTTAACCGTTTCAGATCCAACAATGATCTCTAGCCTGCGAGGTTTCATTTGCGTCTGGTTTGCCAGTATTAAACTATATAACGTTTTACTGATACAAAGTCAAAATTTGGAATTTCAACCAAACTATCCTAGATTAGCAATTGAAGTTCTTCTTGCGCACATTTTTACAACATAAGTGATAACTATTATGTGCTAAACTCATAAATATTTCCACGATATGAGTTTTGTAATATAGAACACAATTTGCTACTTAGTTGTAAGAACTCTACGCTATCATTAGTATAGAACTGTTTTGAGGTATAAGATACACCTTGTCTGGTTGATTAAAGGTTAACTTGTTGGTTAATCATTAATTAATTAATGCAATTATATAATTACATTTAACCATCTTTTGGTTAGTTACTTAACTATTAATTCACATCTTTCGTTGGTTAACCAGCTATTAGTCCACCTCTTTGATTAATCAGCATTAGCCTAATTATTTAGTAAATTAACCAAATCTTTATAAAGTTTATCTCTTTAGTAGTTGTATATTTATTGTTCTGTCTATTAGTTAGTTAATGAGTTATATTAGTCTGCATATCTTTAGTTATTCATCAGTTATATTCATCTATTTTCTAAGTTAGTTACTCAACAGGTAATCATTATATTTGATAAGTTAATTTAATCAGTTATTAGTCATTACCTTTAGTTAGTTAATCGGATATATTAGTCATTACCTTTAGTTAGTTACTCAGTTATTAGTCATTACCTTTAGTTAGTTAATCGGATATATTAGTCATTACCTTTAGTTAGTTACTCAGTTATATTAGTCTAACTCTTCAGTTAGGTGGGTCGGTTTTATTACATTATTGGTTAGATCTTATTATATTATCGGTGGGTCGGTTTTATTACATTATTGGTTAGATTTTATTATATTATCGGTGGGTCGGTTTTATTACATTATTGGTTAGATATTATTAGATTACCGGTGGGTCGGTTTTATTATATTAACGGCAAAGCATTATATTAACGATTGTAAAAGATTGTAAGGTAGAATATTTTGTGTGGACAGAGTGAAGTTAGATATGAGAATGTGCAAGGTTGTAAGGTAGAATATTTTGTGTGGACAGAGTGAAGTTAGATATGAGAATGTGCAAGGTTGTAAGGTAGAATACTTTGTGTGGACAGAGTGAAGTTAGATATGAGAGTATGTAGGGATGTCAGTTACGACTTACTTTTATTTTGAAGTTAAGTAAATATACAAGCTAGACCAATGTTTCTCAACTGTTTCCAATATCATTTACCCCTATAATTTTTCACAACAGTTCATTCACCCCAGTTCGGAAAATGACAAAAAAGTACTAAATTAAAATGCAAAATTCTTTATTATGACCTAGATATACATCAACTACAACTAGAATGAATACAACAAAAAATAAATGTATTTATCAAACTACAACTAGAATAAATAATAATAACTAATGTTTTTTTTTTTTTTGTCTCTTGAATTAGTTGTATAATTGATAATACTCATTCACCCTGCCATTCCCTCTGATTTCGATCTCATTAACTTCTGGGTGAACCATTCACTCAGTTGAGAAGTACTGAGATAGAATCTAATGAGAGATGATAATGGTTACCACAAAGGCTTAAAGCCATCCTTTGCATTACGTCAAGTATTAACAGATTTTCCACTTATAATTTTGTGTATTCTAACAAATTATCAGTTTATTTCTAACCAAAGCAAGTTAACACATAGATCCAGATTATGTAATGTCATACAACAAACAACGAGAAAACCAAAACTTATTACGATTAGAAAGCATTGATTCGTTATTTGAGTATTTTCGCTGTTTTCGATATTCTCGGCCTAAAGAATGGAACTAAACAAATACAGAAAGACAGACTCAACAGTTTTATTACTGAGAGATAGATTATTTTAACCCATTTCTTAGAATGCAAGGCAGTTTTCAGGTTGAATGAGAAGGCTGCGTATCGCTCAGAGACTTAACGTTTGATTGGGTTAGTGGGTATAAGCATTAGAAACTGAAAGAGCGTTCGTATAATTTACAATAAACATGAGTCGTGATCACAAGAGACTCATGAAACAGAATTGTCTTGAGCCCCTTAATTAAGTGAGAGATTTTTATATTCGCTGGGGTCTTTCTACCTTCAGCCACTATTTCATTAAAATACATTCAGTCATTCAGCGGCATGAAATACTAAGTTTGCTCTCCCCCCCCTTTTATTTTTATTTGACGTGTGATCATATGGATAGTTTTTTTTTCTTCATAAAACCATTATAAAAGAGAGCCACAAGTCGCTGAGTGTTTTAATGTTAACATTTTAGTTGTGTCTTTGGTTGTAGAACCATTACAAAAGAGAGCCACAAGTCGCTATATGTTTTGATGTAAATGCCTGAATCGGGTCTCTCCGAATTTAGGCCTAGTAATTTTTTTTATCGTTAATTCGAAGGTCACGTTTTGCACATTCTCATA
The DNA here is from genome assembly GCF_000517525.1 of Limulus polyphemus. Lineage (NCBI taxonomy): Eukaryota > Metazoa > Arthropoda > Merostomata > Xiphosura > Limulidae > Limulus > Limulus polyphemus. The sequence continues at coordinate 540,144 of NW_013665949.1, read as the reverse complement.
TCTAACTT
>NW_013665949.1:523748-539216 GCF_000517525.1 Limulus polyphemus | reverse complement strand
TACCTTTAGCTAGTTAATCAGATATATTAGTCTAACTCTTCAGTTAGTTAATCAGATATATTAGTCTAACTCTTCAGTTAGTTAATCAGATATATTAGTCATTACCTTAGTTAGTTAATCGGATATATTAGTCATTACCTTTAGTTAGTTAATCAGATATATTAGACTAACTCTTTAGTTAGTTCATCAGATATATTAGTCATTACCTTTAGCTAGTTAATCAGATATATTAGTCTAACTCTTTAGTTAGTTACTCAGTTATATTTCTCTTTCTAGTCAGTAATTAGAGATATTAGTTATGTTTCGTCACTTAGTTACTCAGTTATATTTCTCTATCTTTTTCAGTCCCTGCAGCATTTTTCATCAAGAAAATAATATATTCTGTATTCTAAAATTGCAAATTTTCCAAATAATACTTGCAAATTCTATAACCTATTGCGTAAAGCGGATAATGGTTGTAAATGTGTGCTATGTTTGTTTCTTGTTTAAAGTTGTCGAACACCATTTGATTTGGTTCTATACGTTCATGTGCCAATGATGCGTATGATTCGTTCTAGCAAAATGTTGTTTTCATTCATTTATTATAAGATGGAAATTCTTCTAGAATTATAGCTTGCAATAATTTTTAAATGAAAACAGGGACAGTAGTGTAGTTCCAGTCAAGTGTTAAAAAGAAACGTTACATATGGTTCCGACCGTGATGAGATTGTAAGGCTTTAATACCAACAGCAATCAAACCTATATCTTCTGTAATATTTATTAATATTTATAAACAAAATGTTTGTACATTTGATTTTCTGTACATTGAGTTATATATGGTTCGAAATTTTAGTGTATTGTTGTCAACTTACTCAAAGTGATAACACCTGTGAACATAATTCATGAAAAATATATATTATTTATTATGAAATTCTAGTGTTCCATGTCCCATTTATTTCAAAAAGTTCAAACAAAATATAGGTACAAACTTCGTTAAAACTTTAAACGAACAACGTTTAAACTTTACTAAATTGGATGTCTGGTAACTATGATTATTTATACTTGTATATCAAAATCACATAAATGACAAATAAATTCCACCCAACCTTGTATTTTAAGACTAATGAACTCTGAGAGAAAGCTAAATCTATAGACTGTAACAGTAGAGTAATATAAGTACCCAAACTTGTTACATCTTCAAAGATTTTCAAGAACACACTGTTAATTTTACTCAATAGCTCACTATGGCTTAATTTCAATATGTAACAAATCTTGATAGCAAACCAGGGCATTCATGTTACTTCATTAGAGCCTTGGATTGACAAATCTATTATTTAATCATCTTGGTTTGGGCTAGACTCTGCGTTCTTTTCCTAATTCAGTTCCATTACAAATCCATTTAACTGTGGCAGCTCAGGCACCAATGGAAGTAAATCGTTGATGTGTTGCACTGCCTATGCACCATCCTCATTAACATCCTCTGCATTTAGCCGATGTTTATAGTATAAGAAGACCAGGGACCTGATAACAGTTTGGCTAAGGTATCTCCTTTTCCCAGACATGTCAAGGTTGTAAATACTGTAGGACCTTTCTGCATCTGCACAATTTGCGATGACATTTATGTATTTCATGACAAGGACATTGATATGTGAAATTATTTCTCAGTGGCAGACCACAAGAGATTGACATGAACACCTTTTGGTTCAGGGCCAGAATTTGCAGCAGTTATGGCATTTGGGGCAAATGGTTTAGTGTAGAGATGAAGCCCATGCTTGGTGACATCTGCGAATCCCAGACTGTCAAGGCAATTAGCAACTGATTTACTCATCAATGGAACAGCTGAAAGGTTTAAGATGCGAGCCTACTTTCTAGATTTTTATCCCTGATATACCACCTTCACTTTTAAAGGTTTTCTGAAGCCTTATTAATAGCTTCTTAAAGACTGCACTAACACGTTACCTTTCAGCAATATTTATGTCATGACATTCTTTACTGTGTAATAACTCGCTATATGCTTTATATGGCATAAAATTGCTGTTTTCAATGTAGATTTGTAGGTGTTCCAAATCTTAATATGTCTTCATTGTGTATGGCTTTCTGATTTGAAAGTGGTCAATGTAGTTAGTTATTGACTTGAACTTTTCAACTATGAAAAGCAGCTGCACAAACAGGCTGGATCTTATACAGTCATCATTGAAAATGTTTTTCAATGCTTTGAGTGATGAAGGTGGATTGATTGAGTCTTGCATCTCTTTATTAAGGAATTCAACTTACAAATATAAGTGAGAAGAGTGATATGTTGCTGCTATGAACCAGCTAATCCATCATCTAGTAGCACAAATATTTGTGCCATTGTGGCCTTTTTCATCAGGTTCTGTAGTTTCCAAAGGTAGCATTCTTTACGAGCTCCTGCTTGGAATGAAAGAGTAGACGTCTGTGATATCATTGAATGTTTGTGTAAATGCCTGCCTCATCAAACTTTGAACATGGCACAAACATGTGACATGAACTGGGTTGAAAAACACAGCTTTAAACACACTCTCATAAGTCTTCTTCATATAGGCTACATAGTCTGTGTTCGAAGACTATGACGTGGTCAAAAAGGATTTCATAGTCCTGTATCATCTTCAAGACACCTTGTGGTACTGTAGAGTGGTTTGTATGTTTTTAGGAAGATAGTGTTGGCAATATATTCCAACATCCTTCCTGTGTCATCTAGCTCCGAGTGGAGGGGGGCAAAAACGTTTTAAAGACAAATCTGCTTTCACAATCAGGCAGTTCATCAGAGATGGCTGCAACTGGCTTGCCTTTATCTAATTTCTTTCGACACTATTTATTAAATATTAGTATTTTGACTAATAAACAAAAATATATAAAGTCAGTTGTTTCTAATCGCCCGAAGCTGATTGAAATCCTGTGAAGAAAGGTCATGGATCACATTATGTAGTTTTACAAATAGGTATATATGCATTAGTTTATTCTCGATACAATTTCTAAATGCCTGGGACTTACAAATGAGGTCGTGTATATATTTATTTTTCACGCGTATTTTCTGTAGCGTTAATTCTCGATCTACGTTAACGCGTACCCACATGCTTATGTTCGCTATTCGTTTCTTAATGCTTAATACGTTGTTCTAATAAAAAATAAAATAGCGAATAATGGGGTTTTATTTCCATTCAGTACTATAAGTTTGCTTTCTGTCCAAAAACACATGTGATTTTAACCATTTTCCGCGGGAAAATAGTATTTTCTGTGAGTATTGTGAATTTAACTCAATTCTGCAAATAATCCGCAACGCGTAATTAACGAATTCTGCAGAAACTGCTTTTTTAGTTAAAAATCAGTTATATTAGTCATTCTATTTAGTAAATAATCGGCCATTGGTCCAACTCTTTAGATAATACTCAGCTTTTAGCTAATGTATTTAGTTTGTCAACCAGCTGTTAGTCATTCTCCTGATTTATTTTATCAACTATGAGTCATTCTTCTGAGTTAATTAATCAGCTGTTAGTCATTCTTCTGAGTTAGTTAGTCAGCTATTAATCATTCTTCTGAGTTAGTTAGTCAGCTATTAATCATTCTACTGAGTTAGTTAATTTGTTATTAGTCATTCTTCTGAGTTAATTAATCAGCTGTTAGTCATTCTTCTGAGTTAGTTAGTCAGCTATTAATCATTCTTCTGAGTTAGTTAGTCAGCTATTAATCATTCTCCTGAGTTATTCAATCTGGAGTCAGTCATTTTACTGAGTTAGTTAATTAGTTATTAGTCATTCTACCTCTTTGGTTAACTAGTTATTGGCGTATCTCCTCAATTATTTCATAAGCTATATTATTCTATCTATTTATTATTTTATCCCTATTAATTAATCTATGTATGCCCGTTAACTGTTAAGAATATTAAAAACTGCATACTCACACATGTAAGTTTTTGCTAGACTGATAGTATAAGTTATAGAGCTCAGATTTATGAAGAAAATAAAGATAAAAACCATCTTGGAAAAATAAGATAAAACATAATTTTCCCTGATACAGACTCAATCAGATTGGCCAAGTCAGAATGACGTATGTCCGTTTACGAACAAGTTATTTGATACTACTGCCGCAGGAACGTTTGGAAATCTTGGAATATGATCGAAAATCGTATATTACTTTATTACTCAGTAAAATCCCTTTCCAGTCATCGCTACACTTCTGTGGAAGAGCGTAATATGTTTTTTTCTTTGAAAGGTCTAAGTTTGGTAGAGGTGAACGATAATGAAATACTTTTGAGTTTTTTTCATGTTGTTTTTTTTTACAACTTGACGCTAAAGTTCGTGTTCAGCAAAGAAATGGTACATTACCGGCAGTAATAGTCTTGTATACTGTTTAATATAGTTTTCTTTTTAACTCCTTATCAAAAACAAAATGGAAGTATAAAATACATATTTTTGGAAATTCTTTCTGTCTTGAAACCAACCATGATCTAGTACGTAGTGCAGCTGTTTATCATCGCCCTATTTTTACTTAACCCATTTTGACAGAGTCATTATTTAAACGTTTGATTTAATAATGTACTGGTCTCTGAGTTATGTTATTCTATCGATGCTATAGATCTATTGAGAAAGTAGTGAAAAACAAGTAAATTCATATCATATGTATGTATTGCTCTGTCTTACAAGAATCCTGATAACTTCAAAATCCGTCAAAGCGTTAATGCTTGACTAATCTCGAACCATGTTAAAAGGTCTACTACCTAATGAAAAGAGCAGAGTTCACTGTTTGCTTTTGAAACGAGATTTATAACATTACACTACCAACTTAAATAACTTATTATTGAAACCAGTGTTACTGGCTATATTTGCCGTTATTGATACATTTTATGTAAACGTTTTCTCAAGGATCAGCCATCCTACACCTGCAATTAGGACTTCGTGTACACACACATTCTAATCTACAATATTTCCTATGATGAATGGTGCTTAACGGACGTTCCAATTCATATACCTGCATTTTATTGAGGTATATAAAATCAAATATCACGTAAAGTTGTAAAACGGTTCATTACTTACTGTGTCTGTTAAACAACACTATCTGCTATTACTTCCCGTATATATGCTAAGAAGCAGTACAGAAAACCTAGACACTGAAATAAAATAAAAAAGAAAAGTCCCTAAAAAATTTGACATGTTCTTAACACGTAGTTCTTTTTTTTCCTAATTAAGGCCAAACCATATTTGAAATGCCACGTTATGGAAAAAAAATCATAACGCTAGTCACAACTTATCCAAATCCCCATGTAAAATTTCTGTTTATTTTATCCCAACTCACAATAATTACAATATTCACCTAAAACTTCAGCACTGACTAACGTTTTCACCATTATAAAACAAAACAACAAAAAATATGTCTTGTTATCGAAATTATTGCAAATGACGTCTGTGTTTCGTTGTCAAAATATTGTAGACGAAGACTATCAAAAAATCCCTGACTTTATTTCAACTTTCATATAGACCAGATACGTTAAAGATATAAGCTGATTGTCTTTACTTTAACATGAAGTTTGATTTTTCTTGTCTACAGGCATTAGTGTCTCTTGTAGGTTTCAATGTAAACTTAGTGATCGAATTATTCTTAAGATAACAGAAAAATGTTCAATGCATCTAATCCTGAAGCAAAAACAGACGTCCGTTAATTTACTGAAGATCTCAGATATCAAAGTTTAACATTTACGTAGGCGATCTGTCAGGTTTTTTTGTTTGTTTTTTACCAAAACTAACAAGTTCATTAATGTTGACTGTAAATGGTAGAATAAATTTTTCCACTGTGGATTAAAATTCAAAGTGTGAAATATTCATACATCAATAATCATTAACAATTACTGATCCATCTCTATGGTTAATAAGCTATAAGTCCACTTTATTTGTTGGTTAATCAGCTATTAGTCCACCTTAGTTGTTTGGTTAATCAGCTATTAGTCCACCTTATTTACTTGGTTTATAAGTTTTTGGTACACCTTATTTGTTTGGTTAGTCAGCTGTTAGTCTGCCTGATTTGTTTGATTAATAAGCTATTAGTCCACCTTATTTGTTTGGTTAATCAGCTTTTAGTCCACTTTATTTGTTTGATTAATCAGCTATTAGTTCACCTTAGTTGCTTGGTTAATAAGCTATTAGTCAACCTTATTTGTTTGGTTAATAAGCTATTAGTCAACCTTATTTGTTTGGTTGATAAGCTATTAGTCAACCTTATTTGTTTGGTTGATAAGCTATTAGTCTATCTTATTTGTTTGGTTAATAAGCTATTCTCCATTGTGTTTGAGTAACTAACCAGCTATAAGTTCACTTTCTTGATTAATCAATACTAGTCTAACTCTTTAGTAAGTAGATGTTTGTTGTCCTTTATATATTTAGTTACTTAATCACTTATATGAGTCTATATCTCTTTAGTTACTTAATTACTTATATGAGTCTATATGTCTTTAGTTACTTAATCACTTACATGAGTCTATATCTCTGTAGTTACTTAATCACTTATATGAGTCTATATCTCTTTAGTTACTTAATTACTTATATGAGTCTATATCTCTTTAGTTACTTAATTACTTATATGAGTCTATATCTCTTTAGTTACTTAATTACTTATATGAGTCTATATCTCTTTAGTTACTTAATCACTTATATGAGTCTATATCTCTTTGGTTACTTAATCACTTATATGAGTCTATATCTCTTTAGTTGCTCGATCAGTTCTGAGCTGTCTTCATCTTATGGTGTAAAAAACTGTAATTGGTGAAAAAGGTTGAAAATGTAATGTAGATATAGTTATTTCAACAAATATGCTACCTTATATTATATATTTAACATCACAATAACTTTAACGTTGTAATCTCTCGAGATTACGTCTGAGCCAATGGATGGCAGTTCAGTAATTAAAATATTACGATACAAAATAAGCATTTCTTCTACACAATGTCCGGTCATAGTGACCACTAGCAGTAGTTACTTGAACTATTGAGCAATCAAATCTTTTACATTCATTAAAGACAACGTTCATTTTCTGTCAAATCGTTTGTCTTCAACTTGCGCTGAAAACAATCTTTTCAATACATATATGTGTATTTTGGATGATTACGAATGATCTTAGAATTTTAACATGAATATCTAAGCTATTTTCAATCATTACAGTACAGAGCAGCAGAGAATGCATCTTTATTTTGTGTCTTGTATTTTTAACACATTTATTACGGAACTACTGTTTTTTTAGAGATATTTTCCTTTATACGAAGTCATGTTTAACGCTTTTTTGAATGGAATTAAGTTCGTTTAATAAATGTCTTAAGACATTTTTATGCATCAAGTTCAGCTAGTAGTAGTTACTTGAGCTATTGAGGAGTCAGATCTTTTCGATTTTTCAAAAGCAAAGTCCGTTTTCTTTCGAATAGTTTGTTTTCAACTTTCACTGAAAATAGTGAAACCTCGAGTTAAATGGTTTAATAACTGAGTTGAGTAGTATTTTAATTTCAAAAATAAAATCGAGTTATTTGGTATATCCAATGTAAAATATAAGCCTTTCCAAAACTGTAATCGAAATTGTCCCCAGTACCAAGAGGTCAGAGATCTGGATACGAGAATGTACTACAGAGGTTGAATACGTCATATTAAAATTATTTTGTGGCGATCTTGTATTTTTATAATAACCCTGTTGTGTGTTTTCTATTGCTAAAGACTCCACTGTATTCAAAGCACACTCTTCCTCCTTGCTGCTTTCTATAATCTATCTATTGTAGGAGGGCGGCGGTTTCCTAGTACTCGTTTTAATAGTTTGATCAAACAAAAATCCATGGGCACTGTGTTCGACGAATTTACTGGTATGTTTTCTATGGAATAGAATTAATATCAGTTTCATTCTCCAGGTGCTTAAGGTATGGAACAGTTGAAAAGATATATCGTGAAAGCAGCTTGTTTACATATGACTTGTGCTGTTATTCCAGACAGAGATTATTTTTGATTATATTTCTTACTGTTGCCTGGCGCACGTAGATCCCTTTTGTCACTGACCAATATTGGTGTATATCTTACTTGTTAGAAGATGTCGATCTTTACTTACCACGACTGGAGCACGACTTGTTGCAGGTCTCTATATGGATGGTCCTGTGATCCGAGCTGATACACACACACATATATATATATATATTGCTTTGCAATCCATTAAGTGCAAGGGATGTCCACCTTTGGAAAATGTTAAGTTCCCAATCTGAACTCATATTTATCATCTGAAGTATGAATATTTTTCGTCAAATGCGTCCGTTACATGTCTTTTCCGAAAGCGATCAATCTTCGATGGCTCACACTACCTACATAACACCAAATGTAAAAGATAGTTCTGATACACTCCATTCCATCCCGTCTATATATTGGCTGTGGTTGTTTCGTGACATGTTGAATTTTTTTACATTCAAAATCGTTTTGATATAACATAATCAACCTTCAAGTCTAGCAACTCAAATATACCACAACTCTTTAAAATATTGTGATTTGGAAGTCCACCCCAACCATGTTAAAAAAAAGAAGTTGTTGATAATAGGACTTATATCAAAACTTGTTCAGCCCAGTTCATTCAAAGGGCAAAACTATTTATTGTTTTGCAAATAATTTATTAGTAAATCATTAATTTTTATGAAAATAATGAGCTTAAACACATTTTAAGAATTAACTTCCGGCACAATGATTGTCAATTGAAAAGAAAGATAACTATACAAAAATGTTTATAGTAAACTATACAGAATACTACTAACTGCGCAAATAACGAAGTATTTATTAGCAAACAATACCATTACACGCTTTCTAATACTTCATTGTCTCTCTATGATTAGCAGGGACTGTTGTCATGGTAATATGTTTACTTATAAATAGCACTTGAGATATATTTATTCAATTAATACACAATCAGATATCATGTAGCACTTTTCACTGTCATTGTCTTATAATGGCATATGATTAATATATGTGAATAATCAATAACGTATCATAAGTTTCAGAAACTAATTCTATTGAAATTAGGTTCACTGAAACTTGTTCATATTCAGCAAAGATTTGTTAACCATTCTTATAAAAAAAAACGCCACATCCTAAAATTTACTATCAACTAAGAACTATCACTAAAAATAATTTAAGACTTTTGTCTTCTCTCGCATCTCGGATAGCCTAGAATAATGTGATTACAAATAAAAAGAATATTCACCCTCTCCTAATCTTGAATAGATTAGTCACGAGTAATTTGATAATTTTATCTTTAATTGATCTTGAATGGATTACAAAAGCCTGCGAATTTAAACCTCATAAAATTGTTTTGGTTTTAATTGCGGATTATCCATAATTCAGCTACTCAGATTTCGAAAATAATATTAATTTTTTCTATCACGTAAGGACTTTTACAAATCGGGAAGAAAAAAAATCTTTCCTAGGATCAAATTATTATTTCGTTTACCACAATGAACATTTTATGTTATTATGTTTGTTATTATTCATGGCGAAGAACTTTTAAAGAGGATTTGGAACTGGTGGATCTAACATTTGACCAAGCGGTGGAGACCGCTCATGACAGAGGCAGATGGCGAGGTCTCGCTGACCAATGTTCCCAACGGAACGGGAGGAACTAAGACTAAGACTAAGATGTTTGTTAACAAAAGTACAAACAAATTGAAGAAAAGAGAAGAACATTGATGTCAAACGAATATGCATCCTCATTCATCCTGATTTTTTTAGGTGAAATCTACGTCTTTTAGTCTCAAAACTACGTGTTGTGGTCTTTCTTTTATGTGTTGCGTTATGACGTTTTGTGACAAATCTGTACGTGATGAAGAAAAATGGATATCATTTTCGGATTCAGCGTACAGGAATTACTGTCGAAAATGTAAAATATTCATGACAATAAAACCATCGCAGGCCTGTATTATTAAAGGGTAAGTTTAAACTCGCCTTGTTCTCATAGCCTAGTAAATAACAACTTAAATACTTCACTTATCTCGATCTTGGGTAGCCAAATATACTGTTCCCTTATTTTTTCATGGATAGCATAGTAAGAAATTATCTAAAAATTTCATCTTCTCCTAAGTTGGATAGCTTATTAAATTCAATTAGAAATTCCACCTTCTCTTGACCTTGGATAGATGAGTGAAAGGTAATTTAAAATTTTAATTTAATATATAACCATGTATAGCTTATCTTGGAGCCTAATAAAGCATAATTTAAATAGTTTAGTGTACTTTTACAATAAATAACCTATTAGAAAGTTATTTAAAACTAATATCTTCGCTTGGCCTTGGATAAATCACTAAGTAATAACACACTTAGATAACCTACTAATTTTCAATTAAAAATTACACTTTCTTCTAAACTTTCATAGATCAGTAAGAGTCAAATTAAAATCAAACTTTCCTGGAAAATATAATAATATTAAATTTAAAGCAATCGCCATTTCGTGATTTGAACAGCTTAATAATATTTAATTTTCTTTAAAAGTCACCTTTTTCTGACCTTGAGTATATTAGTAAAGAATAATTACAAATTTCAGTTATTATGGATATGGATAGCCTAATAAATGGTAAAAACAAATATACACTTGTATTTTCAGTAGCAAAGGATTTGAAACTGTTTTAGACTCAGTTCTGACTTGCAAGAATAAATGATTAGTGATTCCTTGGTAGATATACCGAAGGTTATATTCCAATTTAAAAACAACAACTGTCCTTATCTTAAATGGTTATAATAGGGCTGGTATTGTAAGATTTTCATAAGTTTTTTAACAGTTGAATAGTAGCTTAAATAATAATAACTCACCGACCAGTGTTTTGGATATTGAAATTAAATCTAAGATATATTTCCAGAAATGATTAAAGGTGTTTCTTCAGTAAACATTTGAAAAACTCAAATTAAATTTTTTCTTTTGGACTTTGAACACTTGAAACGTTATATTAAACTTCAAAATTGTAAAGTTCTGTATAAAACTTGTATAGAACAATTACAGGAGTTACAAAGACTTAAAATACCACAATATTATTGTAGGAAGTTTTTAGATAATTACTCTAGTACAACAGGATTTCTGTAATTACAGTGCATGGGATGTAAAACATTAACCTGAGATCTCAGGCTCGCAGTTCTCCCAAACTGAATTACGTTCCTTTTTGCTGAATTTGAAAATTGTTACAAAAGCTCAAACACCTTTCAGTTTTGACCTAATATAATTGGACTTTTGATAATATTCTAAATAAAATTTGAAGACTAGCTCTGAGTCGTGTTTATCCTGAGACATAAAAAACTATAATTGGACTTGTGATAATATTATAAATGAAATTTGAAGACTAGCTTTGAGCCGTGTTTATCCTAAGACATTAAAAACTATAATGGGACTTTTGATAATATTCTAAATAAAATTTGAAGACTGGCTCTGAGCCGTGTTTATCCTAAGGCATTAAACATTATAATTGGTCTTTTGATAATATTCTAAATAAAATTTGGAGACAAGCTCTGAGCAGGTGTTTATCCTAAGACATTAAAAACTATAATTTGACTTTTGATAATATTATAAATGAAATTTGAAGACTAGCTCTGAGCCATGTTTATCCTAAGACATTAAAAACTATAATTGGAGTTTTGATAATATTCTAAATGAAATTTGAAGACTAGCTCTGAGCTGTGAATTTTCAGCATGAACTGTGCTTTATGCGCACATGGGCTAAATGACCAAATCAAATTGTTCAAGTACAAACCTCCCTAAATTTGAACTACTAACCACTAACCAGAGAAATGGAAGCCAGCCAACAGTATGCATTATTATAAAGTCTTTGTCCGCCTCTTTGGACTGAATAACGAGATTTACCCTCATTTTTATCACGCGCCAATAGCTGAAATTGCAGAAGTGTTAAGCAATAGCATTGTTCGAGCCCAGAATGCTAACCATTATATTAAGCCCTTTAAAATCGTACAATTTATTGTTTCTAAAAAGGAGTATTTTGCCTTAAAACATTTAAATTCCCTTAAACACTTTCTTAACGTAGTAAAACTTATAGTATGGTTATTTTGTTTAAACATATTATGCCAATAGCCTCAAACCAGTTACCAATGATCCAGATACTTTTGAAAGATTACAGTCAGATCCTACTTGTCAAAGAGGAAATAGATTAACATGTATTTGAAATAAAAGAAAAAAAATCATATTGTTTCTGAATAGATGTATAGTCAGTAGAACAGACAGATCACATACAGATGTTTATGCAATTTGCTTAAAATTCATAAACCTGATTGTTCAGTTAAACTACAGGTTCTGATATTGGTACTTATAATCAAAGATTTTTTCGGAGTAAATTGATCTTGGTAACAGATTTTCAATGAAAGACAATGCTCCAGAGAACTGAAGTCTAACAAAATGATATTGAATATATATATATATATACTAACTTAACGCTTAAATACCTAGCTTTTAAGCTAGTTAAATAATTAAGGTTTTAACTAAAGATGTATTTATCAAATTAGTGGAGCTATCTACTATAAGCAATCTCGTTTTCGTTTCAATGGAAAGAGTTATGGTCAAATGCAGAGGGTTGAGAACGTCACATTAAAATAATTTTTAAGCCTCACCATGTTATTATACTCCCTCCATGTCATTACGTTCGATCATGTTCTGTCTGACAGCCTTGCATCTTAAAAAAATTCCTGCAGCGTAATTTTAATTGTCAAAGGTTCAGTCGAAACCAAAACACATAACTCCTTCCTGATGTTTTCCATAGTTCACTTAGTGTACTACGATAACGGTTTCTCAGCGCTCATTTAAAGTGGCCGATTACATATAAATCTGGTGATTTGACGAATATGTATTCATATGGAATAGCATGAATGCCCATTTCATTCTACAAATTCTTAAAGTAAACTATCTTTAGTTGTGTACCTCTGACTATAATGAATTCAACTTTCATCGCGAACTGGAGAGCTTTCTTTAAAGATGTGCATTTACTTTGATTCAGCTTAATATCGTATCCTCGTCTGTTATGGCATCTATAAATTATTCCCGTGCCAACTAATCCGTTCTTTACATGGAGCATCCGGGTAAGATAATTTGGCAAACCTTTCCAAATATTCCACAAGTCCGTATAAGACCTCTTTTATCCTCTGTACTTTGCTCGTGAACTTTGTTTAGGTTGTTCCTTCTGTTGTGTCACCCCAAACCTGTTGAAAAAAAGCGGCTACCTACACTTGGTAGTTGTTCTTCTCTCAACTGGAAGGTTACTTAATGTTCCCATACCTCTTCCTTTTAACTGAGAAGCAATATTAATGGCTTGTTGTTGACTATTCACCCATTCAATCTGGAACCTATTTTGAGCTGAGATGATATGCCTGATCCATCATGTTCTATTGGTGTTTCGACTGAGTGATGTTGTTGAACTGGTCAGCTAAATTCTGGAACTGGATTTGGTAGTGTCATAGCTGGAGTAGTCCAGGAAGGTCACGCAGCCACAGATGGCACAGCAGTAGTGGTAATAGGTGTAGATCAAAGAGATTCTGCTATTCCATAATTTATTGTAAATGATGTACTAGCTTGCAATTCTTGGGTGTATGCAGAAAGAGGTGTGGATAGTTTGATCTTTCTGTTTACAAATTCATTCTACAAATGTTTTATTCTGTCACTGATGTTCTTTTCGATTACATTGGTTTCTTTATGAACTTTAGTTTTGTCATTACAGCCTTCCTGTATATTGTTGATGTGTTTTAGAACCTTTTGAATCTTGTTGTTGTAATCCATTGTCACATCTCCATCAGTTTCATAGTTCTTGTCTTCAATCAGATTTATTTTTGTTTTTAACTCTTCTTTAAACTTTGCCCCTCTCTCTTTTAGCTCCTCTCTTAAATTCTCGATAACGAATTGATATATTTCTTCAATAACGTTTGCTAGAGAGTAGTTTCACAGGTATGCCTAATCTCACAAGCAACAGAAAGTCATAAACTAATGTACACCTGACTAACTTACTTGCAAGAATTTTCTCGCTAATCGATCAATAACAAAATTGCTGATTATCTCACTGTCTAGCTTACTAACTGAAACACATGCGAACGGACTCACTAATTCTCACTGTTTAGCTCACTAACTGACACTGAACTCATACTAATTACTAACTCTAATTGAATCTGATTTTTCAACATTATTACTAGTTTTCTAAATACTAGAGGAAGCTCCGAGATGTTGCCTCATCATTAATTCATGGCAATACGAATATTTAATAAAAAGTGGATTCTTAGGCCATTATATAACAGTATAGAATGTTACGTCTCTCCATTAACACATCAAGGTCTAACAAGAACGTAGATTTTTTAAGATATTCTATAACAATGCTAGGAGTCAATTGGCAAAAATAACACATCGGCGGCTAACGAAATCTTTATTCTTAGATCAATTCATAATAGTGCTAGAAGTCGTGTGTCAACAATAACACATAAACGCCTACCAAAAATGTGGATTATTAGATCATTTTATAACGACTGAAAGTTGTATGCCAACAATGATATAGCATATTCTTAAGGTGTGGATTCGTGGCTCACTCTATTCAGGAAGTTATATGCCAACAATAACAGACGAATGTCTAACAAAAATATGAATTTGTTGGCCATTGTGTTACAAAAACGCGGATTTTTAGGTAATTCTGTAATAGTGCTGAAAATCATGTGTCAATAAAATCACCAACTTTTAACAAAACGTTTATTCTAAATCACTTCTTAGCAGTGCTGAATATCGTGTATGAACACTAACACATCAACATCAAACAAAAATGGATTCGTAGGTCATTGTATGACAGTCCTGGAAAACGTGTGCCAACAATAACCAACAATGTCTTACAAAGTTGTGGATTCTGGAAGTCACGTGTCAACAATAACAGACAAGTGTCTAAAAAAACATAGATTTTTAGATGATTCCGCAATAGTGCTGGAAGTCGTGTGTCATTAATAACATATCAATATTTAACAAACATGGATTCTAAAGTCATTATATGACAATATAAAAAGTCATTTGTCACTGATAACATATCAATGTTTAACAAACATGGATTCTTAAGTCATTATATAACAATATAAAAAGTCATTTGTCACTAATAACATATCAATGTTTAACAAACATGGATTCTTAAGACATTATCTAACAATATAAAAAGTCATTTGTCACTGATAACATATCAATGTTTAACAAACATGGATTCTTAAGTCATTATATAACAATATAGAAAGTCATTTGTCACCAATAACACATGAACGACTAACTTAAATGTTGAATTTTAAGTCATTCTATGATAGTGCTGGAAATCATGTGTAAACAACAATACACGACTAACAAAAACTATATTCGTAGGTCATTTTGAAATAATATAGAAAGTCTTGTGTAACCAATAACATATGAACGGCTAACAAAAACGTGGATTCGTAAATCATTTTATAACAGTGCTTTAAGTTATTTTTCAATAGACAC